>NC_047117.1:58872039-59067039 GCF_902500255.1 Thalassophryne amazonica
CCACAGATGTCGCAAGTTTTGAGGGAGCATGCAGTTAGCATGCTGACTGCAGGAATGTCCACCAGAGCTGTTGCCTCTAACTGAATGTTCATTTCTCTACCATAAGCCATCTCCAAAGGCATTTCAGAGAATTTGTCAGTAAATCCAACCAGCCTAATAACCACAGACCACGTGTAACCACACCAGCTCAGGACCTCCACATCCAGAATGTTCACCTCCAAGATTGTTTGAGACCAGTGACTCGGACAGCTGCTGCAAAAATCCGTTTGCAGAACCAAAGAATTTCTGCCAATCTGTCAGAAACCGTCTCAAGGAATCTCATCTGCATGCTTGTTGTCCTGATCGGGGTCTCGAACTGACTGCAGTTCATTGTCATAACCGACTTGAGTGGGCAAATGCTCACATTTAATTCTGTTTGGCTGCTGATCAACTCTATGCGAAGGAGATGTGTTGCACCATTTGACACACCAGATACTGACTTTTTCCCCCAGACCCCCACAATAAAGCCAAACTGCACTTTTTAGAGTGGCCTTTTATTGTGGCCAGCCTAAAGCACACCTGTGGAATAATCATGCTGTCTAATCAGCATCTTGATATGTCACACATGTGAGATGGGATGGATTATTTCAGCAAAGGAGACATGCTCACTAACAGAGATTTAGACAGATTTGTGCACAATATTTGAGAGAAATTGAGTTCAGCTCATGAAAAATGGGAGCAAAAAGAAAAGAGTTGCATTTTTTTTTTTTTTGTTCAGTGAATGAAGAATATGTTCTGGTCTGCACTCTGGGCTGGGTGTTGGGTTCAGTTATGGAATCCATCTGGTGAGGAAAGGTTCAATGACCTTAACTATGCAGATGCTGCTGTGACCTTTGTAGAATCAATGGATGTCCGATTATGACTCTAAAAGCTGAGTGTCTGGGTTCATAACTGTCCTGATCAAGACTAAGGGCCCTGTCCCACTGGCATTAGGAGGATTTGCATATGGATTGCGCACAAAATTGGCCCATATTCACCTAACATCCACAATATCCGTGTAACATGCCTGTATGAGTTGGCCGTCATCCGAACACGCTCGTGATCATCCGCAGAGGCACGCATGTCCGCAGCCAGGATTTTTGAGCTGTTCAAAAATCTGGATGCGGATAACATCCGCCTTACATACTCCATATACTCAATTCATACACAATACATACTCACTCTATGCGCTGTATATCTGCCGTTAACCGCTGATATCTGCAACTGACGGGGATTTGCGGCTTGGCAGCGGACTGTGACAGTGTGTGAAACAGATATTTTGCGTGCCCATCATGTCCACATCACAAACTAAAATAAGTTGTAGCGAATGCATACAAATTGGTCAAGAATAAAGCGTTTTTAATACATCTGCTTTTCAGCTGATTTGCGGACAATCTGTGAATGCATAACAAACACGTCACGTAAACCCAAAGTACTATATGTGGCAGAAAGTGACATACCTGCCAATCAGTGCTGGTCCGGCTGTGTAGATCCACAAAGACGTAATAGCTGCTGCAATCCAGGACTTTTATTTAACACCAACAAAAGGAAGAGTTTCTGCCACAACTCACACTGAAGTCTGTTTTCTGTGACACTCTCAAAAAAAAAAAACACCATCTTACACCCAGAGCAGCTTCCCCCCTCCGGCTCCCCAAACTCAAGAACAGTTAACCCTCACAAGACAAAATGAACAATAACTCTGTGATCAACTTGTCCAAGTCCAGCAAATGCTCCAGAGACTGTATTGTTGGTGTGAATAGTGATGCCGAAAGGAGCGAGTGCGCTTATTTTATGACCGCAATGCAGATGCCGTGCATGTGCAACACATGCGTGATGCATTCATAATACACCCGTAATACTGCCGTGATAATCTCAATGTGTCGGATCAGCATCCTCACTATATGCGTTATATAACCGTGATTGTTCATCATATATTCGCTGTATATTATTAATATATCCATAATTCATACTGGGACATTTGTCATTTTTGGCCCTTTTTGTTGCGGACGACAACGAACGCCCGTAATTTGTGTACTCAATTCATGCGCAATTGATTCTCTCCCCAGTGGGGCAGGGCCCTAAGATTCAGGCTATCAATGACTTTCTGGGCTCAATCATCAGCAGTGTGTCTCTGTGTAATGAAAGTGTTGAACATGTTGAGATATTTACTTATCAGTGACATCCAGGTGTTTGGGAGTTATGAGGTCAAGAGACATTGGGGAAATCCTTATCCAGGTTACCCTAAGTCAGATTGGTGCATACATTGGTGCCGCTCATTCCTCCAGAGCTCATGAACAGAATGCTGCAGCTCCTGAGAGGACACCGGCTGGACGTTTTGTGCAGTAACTCTCTCGTCAGGTCCACGATCACAGACTGCCGTGCGCTGGTGTAGGAGGCCAACAAATTCTTCCTGGCCAGCCAGCACCACAGCATGACAGCAGCCCCACTTGCGCCATCATACACAGAAGCTCCACACCACACACCAGCACCACCCGCGGAGGAGCTGCATCTCTCCTCCACAGCAGCACTCACAAACCTTCTTCTGCACTGTATGAAAACATTCAGCTGGTCAAACGAAGTCAAACTAAACGCTAACGTTACAAAAACTAAGCAAATGATAAGAAACCATCAAGAACAACAGCAAAACTAAATACGGACAAATTGAGGTTTCCGACGGGATTTGTTCAAATTTTTCCACAGTTTAAAAAGTCCTGAAGAAGCGCCAGCTGCAGGAACGAAGCTGTGCAAAGGTTAAACATATGCCACCAAAAGTCACCAAAAGTCCAAATTTCTTTTTCGTTTGGGCTTCATTGTCCTTTGTTACTGCCGTGTGACCTTAACTCAGGACAGGATGATGTGGAAAAATCTTGTGTCAGCGCCATCATCAGCTGAGGATTGACGGAATGGCAGAAGAAGAAGGAGAAGATCCTCATTGGGTTCTACTAGAAAATCAGCATTCAGGTGTGAATGCAATGGTGTTTGTACACATTTTTGCACACACAAACCTTTAGCAAATTGGGCCTTTAATCTACATCGCTGCAGTCCACTCAGCTGAAAATGAGCCCCAGCCTTGGCTGGGAGAGGAACTAATGACAGATTGGTGTCCCATCAGCGGGAAGTTGTTGTCTCTCATTCATTTCATGCTTGAGTATCTGGGGATATCAGCTCAATGAGCCTCAGGGCCTTTATAGAGCTGACCTCATAAAGGATTTTTAGACACTTGTAGATTACCATTATTATTTCCTCATCCCTTCCATGACTCATGGACCATTTTGCCAAAATGTTTCATGATTAATATTTTGTTTCAGCAAGCACAGAGAGGCAGAGCAATCATATAAACTCCACCTTTCTCGGTTAGCAGAGATTATAATCCCCACCTCCACCTGAAGAAACGTTACCAAACACAACCATAATATAAACTAAAATTAAAAACTAAAAGGTATGAAGTGTGGTTTACTTTGCAGCATAAAGAAACATCTTACTGGTCATTTTTGTTGTGCATACCTGGATGCTCAGGCACTGAAGGTCCTGGTGTATTTTGTGGGATGCCATCCACCCAGGGGTTTTCATACACCGTGAGACTTTCTGCGCTGACATAGATGCTCACAACTCTTTCTTCTTTGTTGCTGTCCTCATCAAGGTGAGCCTTGTTAATGACACCAGGTGTAGAGTATATATCCTCTTCCATATCTGACTATTTATATTCGTTTCTTGCACCTATCAAACAATACAAATGCTATTTAATATTTATTTTCACTGCTCTGCGTTGCTGCGTGTATGTCAATTTCTCTTTTCTGGAACAAGTTGGACACACAGTCTCCTCATATAAAATAGGAAGCTTGTGTAAAAACAGGAAGTTGGGGATAATAGTTTGGACGTTTCATTCTGCAGGTTTAATGACATTTGATTTCTAATGTCTTCACAAACCAGAGATAATCAATCTGTTGGGTTTTATGGCCCTGCAATAGACTGGCACGCTGTCCAGGGTGTACCCTGTCTCTTGCTCAGTGACCTTTGGAATAGGCTTCAGCACCTCTGTAACCCTTAACTGGAATAAACTGGTTTAAAAAAATGGTTGGCTGTTAGGATTTATTGTCTTTTAAAATTTTCTAGCAAAAAGATACATTTTTCAAATTTGACATGTAATAGCCATGATTTCTGCACTACTTAATGTCATTAATACACTGATTGTAATTCCACTCTGCATGACGCATAACCTATTCCCCTTCATTTAAACATGAAGCATTTCAATTGTCCAATGTCTGGAAAAGTTTGCGCTACTCAAAAATCTTGGAGAAAAATCACCACCCTAATTAACATATCCAAAAATGCAGTTTCTAGCATACTAGCAGTGGTACCCTTCTTGAAATGGGTAAAGAGTAATTATCATGTTGTAAGCATTTTTCATTAATTTTTTATTTATTTATTTATTTATTTAACCCCACCTTTGGAATCACTAACAGAACTGTTGTTCAGTCTTTTAAAAGTGCCATATGGTTGTGATAAAACTATCAAAATTGTGCTTTTTCCTAACGGTGTTGCCAGTTATTGTTACGATATTTATGTATTCTTGTTTTGTTTTTTATTTTATTGTTTCATGTTTTGTGTTGTATTGACTTAGTCATGCCATGATTTCACACACCCCAATAGCTACAGTAGGTGGTGTTAAGAACCTCTAAATCTGGTTTGTGATCAACCAATATTTACTTATTTATGTTTTAAGTTCATTTTCAAACTGTGGATGATGACCTGACCAAGGCATTAAGGAAAGTGCCTTAAAGTAGTGATTCATGTTGGATATAATTCAAGTGTCTTGAAAATACCTCATCTTTTAGAAGTCGCTAACATCACATCGCATGATGGTAATGGCTAATGTTAGCATGGTGAATGGGTCCTTTGTGAGCATTTTTGTTTTACAGTCTGTAATAATATGGCTTGTGCCATTAATTGGCCTAATGGATATATAAGAGGCGTGTGCTGCCCCAGACAGCAAATGGATCGGGGCCGGATGTAGTCCAACATCTGGTACCAATCCTAAAAACAGATCCAGTCCAGACAATTTTTGCACCTTGGCCCAGATCCGGCACAGCACCGGGCTGTGAAAACTCTGCAAGTTTTATAAGTCTGCGTACACTGATCTGTGTGTTACAGATACAAATCAGTTTCCTCGGATCCACGGAACTTACCCCCATAAAACTTGCTTGTCCTAAAGAAAAAAAATCGCTTTGCGATAAGCATTTAAAAAAACCTCAGTGACGATCATGATTACAGAGTACACACTAACATCCCCCCCACCACCACCACCCCTCCCCATGATGAAATCCACGCATCCCGCAGGTTCACAGAGTTTTCACAGCCCTGAGTTTATAACCGGTAATGGATCGTTTCTGCCAAGTACAGATAAAACTGCTTATCGTTATGCTAACCCCATGTTCCTGCCGTGATGTGGACCACATCTGTCCGAGCCAGATATGGGCTGTAAACGGTTGGTCTTTTATGGATCCGGTTCAGATCTGGTCCGGATCTGTTCCAGAACTGTAAAGTAGAGCTGTGCCGGATCTGGGTCAGGGTGCAAAAATTGTCTGGACCGGATCTGTTTTCAGGATTGGTACCAAACATTGAACTACATCCGGCCCAGATCCATTTGCTGTCTGGGACAGTTTTCCCTACTATTGATCTAGCATCTGCATACCACCAAATGCCACTGCATCCTGAAAGTCATGATATTACAGCATTTATCACTCATGATGGACTTTTTAATTTCTGCAGAGTACCGTTTGACCGAGCTTCGGCCCCTTCTGCCTTCCAGAAAATGTCAATCATCCTTGCAGGTTTACCAGGTGTACAAGCATACCTGGATGACATAATCTGCTATGACGCTACACAAAAACAACATGAAAATCTGCAGAGTGCTCCAGGCCTTTACAGATGCTGGACTCAAACTAAACCTGCAAAAATGTAAATTCAGCCAGCCTTCTCTCAACTACCTGGGGCAGAACATTTCAAAAGACAGACTCCACCCTGACCAGGACAGACTCACTGCTCCAGTAAAAACGTGGTATTGCCGAGTAGAAAGCAATGAATAATCAGGCGCCATGCAGGTTGGCTTCACTTCTCCTTTTTACTTTTTTTTTGTTTTCTTTTTTTTTACACCACCCTTTACAGCTCAGTAGCTCCCTCTTGCGGTCGCTTTATGTAATAACAACACAACGCTGTTTCACTATATTTTTCTGAGCAAAAGTTTGATTGGAATTAATCAATGTACATAATGTATGCTGGTCCTGGTCAGAATTATTGGCACATTTGTATTAGACAAGAGTTTAAAAATAGTTCAGGAAGAAATGCAAAGAAAGATTTTATGTCATCAGAATATGCATGAAATGAAAACTTACTGAACAACAAAACACTTTCAAATAATGAAATAAAAAAAAAAAACAGAAGTAAAATGTGCATGACATGTATTGGTACACTTGCTGTAAATCACTTTTACTTTTTTTTTTTTTTTTTTTTTTGATCAATGAACATTTTTAAGTCCCTGAATATATTTTGGACTTTGCATCAATCATTAAGAATTGCAAACAGTATCATGTTTGGTAAATATATATATATAGGAGGGCAGTTTTCAAAAACTTACTACTGAGGGAAGCCACCAAGACACAACAACTCAGAAACAGTGCAGCAGATAACATTGAAGTTCAGCATTGAAGAATCAAATCCACTGAGTTGTGTTTTGGACCATGTTTCTGACACACAGTATCAAAAGTATCAGATATTTTAGGTCCCACAGTATGTACAAGATGAATCATTTATTTTCTTGAGCTTAGTAAATAAGTTTCAAAAGACAACCAAGCAAATCATATTAATGTTGCTGAAGAAAGAAAAAAAAACAGGAATTTTTTTGCAAAGAGAAGTTGCAAATTTACATTAATTTGACATTGATCAGTTGTAAATATTCTGAATTTATCTAAATTGTTGACGATGTCAAAAAAACAAGAATTTGAAATTTGAAAAACAAGAATGTAAGCTTGATTTAAGAAGGATAAAAATGATCATTGATCTTTTATGGACTTTGGATTTACTGCACTCCTGCAGCTCTGCCACAGGTGAATGTTGACGTAAGCAACTGCCTTTCTGATGAGTCATTTTAGAGCTTTTCTTTACATTTCCTGGTAAATATGCACACATGCAACCAGTGTTGTGAAAGTAACTTTGACAAGTTACTTTTTTAGTTACTTTTTTAGTTGCTTTATACAGGTGCTTTATGCAGTTACTTCATTAGCAGCATTATGCATTTACTTTATTAGAATCTACCAAAAACTTGCAACTAATAAGTAATGTAACTAATAAGGTAACAAGTAATCTAACTTGGTTAAGATTGAGCAATCAGCAAAGTAACTCATCCGCAAAGTAACTAATAGTTACTTTTCTGGGTACTAAATCTTAAAAATAACCAAATTAGATTATGAGTAACTTTATTAATTACATTCAGCAGCTGCTGACAAGGTGTCCACAGCTGCTAATGAAGTAACTGTATAAAGTAACTGTAAAATATAACTGTATAAATTAACTAATGAAATAACTTTACAAACTTACTTTCCTCCAACACTGCATGCAACTCTGCATGCTTCCCAACTTCAGCATATTCAGTGACCACAAAATGCATTTTACTGCTGTTTTCTGTATAAAACTGTTTTTTGATGTTCAGTCTGTGATTATTTTTTTAAAGAGCAAACTTACCACTTGACCCATTAAAATCTTTTTAGTCCTGAGTGAAAAGTTGAACCCACAACAATCTAAAAATAGATTTGAGGTTCAAAAATGACACAATTATCCTTTAACATTCAGCAGCCATATCCATCCATCCATCCATCTTCTACCGCTTAGTCCAATTAAGGGTTGCGGGGGGCTGGAGCCTATCCCAGAAGTCATAGAGCGCGAGGTGGGGTATACCCAGGACAGGACGCTAGTCTGTCGCAGGGCCACAAATAGACAAACAAACACAGACACACCCACATCTATGGACAATTTTTTAAAGATTCCAATCCACTTAACCCGCATGTCTTTGGATGTGGGAGGAAACCGGAGCACCCAGAGGAAACCCACGCAAACACGGGGAGAACATGCAAACTCCACACAGAAAGGCCACTGGAATCGAACCCACCACCTTCCCGCTGTGAGGCAACAGTGCTAACCACTAAGCCACCGTGCTCAGCAGCTATATAACCTACTTTATTATCCATGACAGCAACATTTGAGTTGTTGCTTTTTATTTTGTAATGTAACACAAAATCATACATTTGATTTTACTATATATATATATATATATATATATATATATACATACATGTGTGTGTGTGTGTGTGTGTGTGTGTGTGTGTGTGTGTGTGTGTGTGTGTGTGTGTGTGTGTGTGTGTGTGTGTGAAAGGTTCAGATGTAAAAACCCAGTTAGTCCCAAACATCAAATTGTTAGATGAGGCCAACATGCACTTAGCTGCTTCAGTATCTTGCAATGTGCAAAATATTAATGAATTTGAGTATTTTATTTACATTTTGTTCATGTAAATCTGTGCATTTACTAATGCCTTTTCCTTTCAAATTTTCATTTTTATGTGTGAACCCTTCATGTGTCCAGCAGACATTTTCATGGTGAAGTCACCACCTAGTGTCAGCAGGTCTCAACAGCAGCTAAAGAGAACAGCCACTTGGGGGTCCACCCTGGACAGGTCACCAGTTTATTGCAGAGCCAACACACACACACTCACACCTGCATTCAGTTTAAAGATTCCAATCAACGTATTAGATCCAAATTCACAAAAGTAAAACAAACATACAACAGAGATTAAAATTAAGTTAAAGTTTGTTATTTTGGGCTTTTAGGAATCAGAAACAAATTCTGACTTTTAATAAGTGTTTAAATTTGTTAAAAGAAGGAAAACAAAGTTATGAATCAGCACATTCAGTTTTAAAGAATTGGACAGAAATTGATACTCCAATCCATGATGCAGAATCAATATCACTGTTTGCTTTTAAAATCAATTTATAAGTTAGATTTGATTAATACACATAAGCACATACATGGGTGGTTGTTGTGACTCGTGACATGAGCTTTTTGTCATTCTGTGTGTCAAATCCACAAAAAAATGAATGAATTTATCAAATGCAGGTTTATGTAAACATACAGTTTTTATGTAATTAATCATCCACTTTTTCACAGTTTTCAGCCAAACATGACAAAGCGCAGGTGGTGTGACTGTCCCAATCACATTTCAGGAAGTTTAAACTGAAATAAAATTAATATAATTCTCCTCAGTTCAGGGCTGTGTGTTGTGAAAGTGTCGTGACACGGACCCACAACAGGGGGCGTTAATGAACGGACAATGGATAAGCCAAAAGTAACAATTTAATGTTGTGAATCGCACAACAACGTACAGACAATAACAATATGGTGGACTGTCAATCATACACCAGGTGACGTGTGGGCAGGCTCGACGATAGAAGACGCCTGGCGAGAGAAGAGCCGGATCCCACACAGCTTCCACCACCAACGGAGCTGAAGAACACCGGAGCCACCAAGCCCTGCGCCCCAGGTGGCCGCTGTCTTCAGCAGTCAGACCCGGTACTGCTGGCAGAGAACAGAGACAGTCCTGATGAGTGTGAGTTGGCACACTCAGTAATCCCACAGTCTGTATACAATTAGGAGGGAGAACCTCCACCTCCAGCAACAATTTCACCCGTGCAGCTCCTGTTGGTCTCTTTCCTGGATGGAGTGAGAGGCGAAGAACGTCGTCCTCTCACTGTCCGCCAATCCAGCCTCTGACAGAGCTCGCAGGAACACGGCTGCACACAGAACAATGTTTTGGACAACAATAATTACAGCAGAGAAGGTTACCTGAATGGTAGCTGATTTCTCGGCGGGGAGGTGGAGTTGCAGTCCGGCCTTTATGGTGGTGGTGATGACCAGTGATGCCAGTAACGCGTTACTCTAATCTGACCACTTCTTTTAGTAACGAGTAATCTAACGCGTTAATCTTTCCAAATCAGTAATCAGATTAAAGTTACTTCTCCATGTCACTGTGCGTTACTATTATTTGTCATTGTGGGTCGATAGCAGCATTAAACTTGATCTGTGGGCAGGAGGTCGGGGTTCGACTGAACTGCCCACTTTAAGCGAGCTGTGAGCTTTTCATCCGCGTTTTTTTGCAGCTGCTCGACTCGTCCTCACCTCTTAAAGGGCGGTGATCAGCACACCTGCACTGAGCTTTACGAAGACATTTTATACTTTTTTCCTCCTTTATTTAGAATTCTGAGCTGAGCTGCTCCGTATCGTCTCGTTAAAAACAGCTGATCCTCGGCGACGCATCAACAAACACTATTTTCCACTCAAATGCACCTAAACTCTCTTTCTGAGGACCACATGATGTGAAAACGCAATAAAACGTTCTTACCTGTAAATCTGGTCACGTTTTCTGTATAAATAAATGTTATCCATTCTTTGTGCTCAAACGCCAAAGCAGAGGCGAATCCAGATGGAATGGGGGCGTGGGGCAAGGATGTGCCCCCCCCACAACACCTCTAGATTAAAGGTCCAGTTTTGAAGCCGTTTTTTACTACAACTACTAATACTGCTTAAAATAATAATAATTTTGACAAGTAAAATGTTTAGAGAGTTTAAATGTTAGAAAAATGTTAGAATTTAATAGTTACATTTATAAACAATGTAGGTTTGAAATTGCAAGTTTTACTGTTACAGTGCTGTCAACAGTTAAATATGAGGTCAAGAAAGAGGTCTTTATTTTACTTTTTATAAAACAAGTATTTATTTTCATTGAAGTCAAGAAAGGGTGACTATAAAGTAAGTTTTGGCAAAACAGGTATCATTGTCATGTTGACGTGGGTTGTTGTCGACAGCTGGGAAAGTAACTAAAAAAGTAACTAGTAATCTAACTTAGTTACTTTTACAATTGAGTAATCAGTAAAGTAACTAAGTTACTTTTTCAAAGAGTAATCAGTAATCAGTAATTGGATTACTTTTTCAAAGTAACTGTGGCAACACTGGTGATGAGTAGTGGATGAGTGACAGCTGTCACTCCTGGTCGCTCCGACGCCCTCTCGTGCTTGAAGCCCGCACTTCAAGCAGGGCGCCATCTTGTGGTGGTGGGCCAGCAGTACCTCCTCTTCAGCGGCCCACACAACACTGTGCTCAGTGCCTGAAACGTCATGTGGTGTGACGCCACACTAATGCAGTTTTTCAATTATTACTTTATATATATATAAAAACACGACAAAGAATAAAGATCCACATTAGTTTATTTACACATTTCTTTATTTACATATTTGTTTATTCGCATATGTACACTGTGGCCACTGGAATCATCTTGTGGAGGCCATCGTTCCATGGACCCGGAAGCCATAAAGACACGTGTACTCAGCTTAACCCCAGTTGCTGAGAAATCTCGCTGGGTTTCTGCAGGCAGAGAAGGAGAACAAAGTTCATACTGTTAGAATGTGTGACGTTCTGCAGGACAGCAGGCTGCTGCCTTGTAGTAAAAATCGGGATTAAAATTGAAGTCGACAGATAAAATACTGCAGTCAAAACAAGATCAGTTTCTCTGAACTCACAGGAAGCTCAAAGGTCTGAGTCGGATCACCGTCCTGACTGTAGGTGAATTTGCCCAGCAGAGTCCCTTCTTCCTCCTCAGTGACCATCCCCTGAGAAAGACCGAGAACATGTGAGAAAAACGAATGGAAGCAAAGTTGAGAATGTACCACGAGCATAAGGACAAGAACTCAAAAATGAAAAACACTACAGATTAGTAAAGTGATCTCACAGTACGTGATTTTGGTCATTTTATTGTATTTATGTAAAACATAAAAATAGTCAAATTTAATGTTAGCTTAGGCCCCCGTTACTGTGAGCATAACCATTACCTTTTCACAATAAAGCACCTTACTGTGTTCTGAGGTTGTTTACAGTTTAAAACCAATTTGTTTTTCCTTTTATTGAAAAGAGTCACAATTAACTATGTTGCATATGTTCAGGGATGGATTAAACATAAAATAATTATCAATCAACTACTGAATCAAAATTCATTGTAATATTAAAAATAATTAATTAATACAGTTCCTAATGTGCCATCTATACAATTTTTTAAATACTGAAGCAAATTCAACGGCTTCAATTTTTCAGATTTTGTTAGCAGTCAAAGTTACTTTGATCTGATGGCAACATTTCAAAATATCTGAATTAAACATGATTCCCACAGTTCAGTTAACACTGTGTTTGTTAACACATTAACAGCATATCTATGAGCAGGGAAACAACAATTCAGCAATTCTCTCAGTAAATAAATTAGTCTTGTGTAGGTCCACATTTCTTTTTTCTAGAATGTGTGATCACTTACGTAGATTTCGAAGTCTTTTGGGGCCGAGTCGATGTGCCCACTGGGGGAGTTGCTGCGCGGCACGTGGTCCAGTGTCACGTGACTGATTCTGACGGAGTGTGAAAGGGAGATCAGAAGTGTTCCTTTTGCACCCTGGAATGGCCAACACCTCCCTGGGAACAGCACCGAGTGGCCCTGAAATAACAGAGCAGGAATCAGACCCAACAGTAAACAATCGATAATCTTTACCATCAATATCTTCAGAGAGAAGTTGAGAGGAGAGGTGGAAAAAGGAAAAACAAAAAAGATTTTGGTAAAAATAAATAAATAAATAAATAAAAACATACCTGGATAACAATGCTTGGACTCTGTGAGCTGCACCGCCGAAAGAAACCAATGAGACGCCCACAGCCTGAACCACCGTGGTACGTCTGAGAACTTCGGCTTTGGACCACCCTGGAACCTACCAAGAGTAAAACAACCACTGATTCAATGTAAAGCAAAATAACCTTCACCAAAGAAGAAACTACATAAACTTTGGCAAACAAAAGCTATGAGGAAATTAAAGTTTTAATTAACAAACAAAGTCATTCAACAGGATAAAGAAAAATCAATGAAACATAATTGTGATCATGAACATCATTAAAATATTGAGCTTTCAATGATTTCTCTGAACTGTTCATTTTGTGGGATGTAATGACTCTTCAACATACATCCTTAACGATAAAAATATCTAAAGTAGAATTTGGTGCACAAGTTTTAATTTGTTGGTTTCATGGCACAGACCTTTGTTTTAGGCAAAGATCAGACATTTTTGACAGGGTTGAGGTCAGGATTTAGTCATGGCCGGTCCAAAAGCTGAATGTTAGCCTGCTTTATCTGTTGCACAATCAGCTTTGATGTGTGTTTGGTGTCATTCTCCTTTTGGAACACCCGATTGTGTCCATGTTCCAAACATCTGTGTGATGGTTTGAGGTTGTGTTGAAGAATCCTTAGCCAGACCTCCTTCTATGTGTATGTAAACATCTGACCACAATATGAATCCTGTTTAACATTTTCTCACAATCACAAAAGTCGTGTCAAATGAGTCCAGCAAAGTTATCACATGAAATTTAACTAAAAATACTCAATACATCCAGCCGAACAGACATTTGTAGCACTGGTGGCCACAGAGAGAATCAAACCTGCAGCCAAATTCTGATGATCGGAGGGTTTTACTAACCTAGAGACTCCAGGGCAAAGTCGGCCATCCTGTCGGCTGCGGGTCGTCCACAGCCTGTGGAGCACCGCTGGTCACGCAGCCTGATCTCATCGTGCTCCTGATGAAGATATAACATGCAAATGGCCACACACCAAACAAAAAGATTAAAATTACAACATGTTCCATCTGCCTGTAAAACGTTCATCACAATTTAATGACAAAGATTTGTGTAAAAGAAAAAATCTCATTGAAAATCTCTTGTGGTTGGAAATTAATGTTGAGGCCAAACATCTGTGTGATGGTTTGAGGTTGTGATGAAGAATTCTTAGCTAGACCTCCTTCTATGTGTATGTAAACATCTGACCACAATATGAATCCTGTTTAACATTTTCTCTCAATCAGAAATTTGTGTCAAATGAGTCCAGCAAAGTTATCACATGAAATTTAACTAAGAATAATCAATACATGCAGCCCGAACAGACATTTGTAGCACTGGTGGCCACAGAGAGAATCAAACCTGCAGCCAAATTCTGATGAATAAAGTCACGTGACTAAAACATAGAGGGTTTTAACCAACCTAGAGACTCCAGGGCAAAGTCGGCCATCCTGTCGGCTGCAGGTCGTCCACAGCCTGTGGAGCGCCGCTGGTCACGCAGCCTGATCTCATCGTGCTCCTGATGAAGATACAACATGCAAATGGCCACACACCAAACAAAAAGATTAAAATTACAACATGTTCCATCTGCCTGTAAAACATTCATCACAATTTAATGACAAAGATTTGTGTTAAAGAAAAAAATCTAATTGAAAATCTCTTGTGGTTGGAAATGAATGTTGAATATCATCTCTCGTGTCGACACAACTTCTAGATCCACCTACCCTGATGCGCTCAGCGATCCACCTCTCCAAGGCCTGTTTCAGCTCAGGGGTCTGACTGTCGGCGTCGAGGACAGAACCAAGTTCGGCAGGATGTCTCTGCTTGATGGGCAACAACTCCTGGGACAGTCACAAGACAAATAAAGTCAAGGTCTTGTCTTCATCTTTATAATCAATGATAATTTAATGAATACATTTTAATATCAGAGCAGTAAAAAGATCTGAACTTGTATATTTTGTACTTCACTTTACAAGTTGTCATTTCACACAAGTGCTGCCAAACATCAAACATAATTTTGACCTGAAATAAGGTGACTCTTACAGTCCTCTGACTGAGTCTGGATCCACTTACTGAGCTGGTTTATAAATTTGGATTCATATGTTGTGACTGTCACTGAGGTTTCCTTCAGGACAGCCTGATCTGATTCTGAAATCAGATTCTGACTTTCTTCAAAGTATTATGTTTGTTAGTTGTAACTTTTTTGTTGAAACATTTTTGACACAAGAATTCAGCAACAATGAACACGAGATTTTCCCTTTCGAAAGTGTGTCCAAACTTTTGACTGGTACTGTGTGTTATTTTTGTTTTGTTTTTGTGTGTGTGTGTGTGTGTGTGTGTGTGTGTGTGTGTGTGTGTGTGTGTGTGTGTGTGTGTGTGTGTGTGTGTGTGTGTGTGTGTGTGTGTGTGTGTGTGTGTGTGTGTGTGTGTGTGTGTGTGTAAAACTGTGCACCAACTCATCACTTCCATCTCGGTTTCACATGGAGGTGTGGACACTGGAATCTGCCACGGCTTAGTTTGCTTACATAATGTGTTTCAACAACTTAGAATATTTATTGCAAAGATCTACGACTTGAATATTTAACTTGAATATTCACTTTTTCTTCCAACTGTTTTTTTTTACCAACTATGTAATGAAACTGCATCAGATTACAGCTTCAAAAACTGACCAAAGAATTGAACTAACATTTGGTCAAGACAGCGTCAACAGCATTAACAAAACAATTATCATAATAATTTTTCAAAATCAGCTGTGTATTTCTTGAAAAATAGTATACAATCTGTTTCTTACCAGAAGACAAGTGAGCAGTTGTTGCACAGCAACAGGCAGAATGGCTGAATCCTGGAGACAACAACAGAAAAAAATTATGACCAAGAACATGAAATATAATCCTCACATTAATCAGCATTTCTTCCAATAAACTGCTGGAAACTTTGAGAATGTTTGCTGGCAGTTCTGCACTAAAAACAAAGTTTATATACTGAATCTCTTCCTTACTGTATTTCTATATTATGAACAAGAACAATGAACACTTCTGAAACAGGATGTAATATTTCAAAAGTTCAAAATTCCTGAAAGTCCTCAGAATTTAAGTGACTTGTGAAATGAAAAACCAATTAGTTTTATAACCCAGTATAAAGCAGGTTTCAAATTAAACCTCACACAATCACCCCTCCTACAGTTGTTGTTGGAGGTTATAAAAGTGCATCATCTGCAAACAGTTATACCCAGTAAGATTTTAAAATACTCAAAATTTCACATTATATGCATCTAGACATCCATCAGCCAGCATCAATCTCATCAACACACACAAATAATCAGTGAGATTCAGATATTTGCAGGTGAAGCTTACCACTGCAGATGTATCCTTCATGGTGCTGGATTGAAGAGGTGCAGGAGAAACGGGTTCATTCTGGTATTCAATTTGAAGTTGAGTCCTCCTGTCAGTGAAAAATGGGAAGAACCACCAAACACCTGGAGAAAATGGGGAAAACACTAAGAATCACAGAGGAAAAAAGAAACCAAGTACTGCTGTTCAAAATTTAAATTGAAAAAGTGAGGAAAAATGTGACAGTGGAACCTGGAGAAGTTGGTGGAATTTACTGGAAATTAAATCAACAAATGGTCTGCAGTCAACACCAAAAGTAAAGTTGTGACAAAAAATGACTGATGCCATTTTCATCTTCAACAATGTTCACCCTGACAGTGTCGCTCATAATCACAGCTTCACAATTTTAAGTTCATGCACAGCCATCAGCAGTGAAAGTTTTGTGAGTTGAACATTTACTCCTTTTAGTTATATAGAGTTTGAGTTTTCATGTGAATCATCTTTAAAATCCACAGTTGTATGTCTGTGTGAAACACACTATTGCTTTATTTATTTTTGCACTAAACTGAGCTATAATGACACTAAAACTAAATGTTTTAATTTTAGTTAAACAGGAAAATGCAATTTGCATTTTAACAGTTTTATACATTTGTGTAGATTTTTGCAAAATAAAAAGTTTCCCCAACAAAGTATTTGTGATGAGCGTCGACATTTCTGCAAAACTTGTATTTAAGTGGAAATTAATTTATTTTGAAACTGATCTGAAGACTGGGGGGCACAGCTGCAGTTGCAAAGCTAAGTATTGATGTTACTTACTGAGAAGGATGAGGATGAAAAGAAGGTTGTGTGCCTTCTTCATTACAGCTGCTGTGAAGAAAAGACAAATAGATTTTTTTTTAAGAATAAGTTCCCTTTAGCTGCAGAGTTGCATGTTCAGATTCATGAACTCAGAATTATGGCTGCCATTGTGTTGACGTGAACTGATGTCAGTATTACCTTTGTAGTGGACAGACACAATGTCTTCATCACCGTCAGTCTGGCCGACAGTGACGGGCGGCTTGGCGTTAGCAGGCCTGCTGTCGTCTCGAACAGGCAGGCGGGCCTTACGAGTGCCACTCTTATTGTTGAAAACCCTGGAGAAGTGTGGGTAGACAACATGAGAACTCATAATATGAGGAAAAAGAAAAGAAAAAGGCTGCCAAGAGAATATCACAATTAAAGTTACAAATCAGAATGACATACCTGACAGGGGTCTCAAGGACTGAAGCACTTGTCATGTTCTTGGAGTCTCTGTCCTCATCATAAATATAGCAGCTCTTAGACATGAGGCGGAGACTTCTACGAGTCATGACTAGAAAGAGAGAGAGAGAATAAAATGACATCTTACTTCAGTACTTCACAATTATCAATCAATCAATCAATTTTTTTTTATATAGCGCCAAATCACAACAAACAGTTGCCCCAAGGCGCTTTATATTGTAAGGCAAGGCCATACAATAATTATGTAAAACCCCAACGGTCAAAACGACCCCCTGTGAGCAAGCACTTGGCTACAGTGGGAAGGAAAAACTCCCTTTTAACAGGAAGAAACCTCCAGCAGAACCAGGCTCAGGGAGGGGCAGTCTTCTGCTGGGACTGGTTGGGGCTGAGGGAGAGAACCAGGAAAAAGACATGCTGTGGAGGGGAGCAGAGATCGATCACTAATGATTAAATGCAGAGTGGTGCATACAGAGCAAAAAGAGAAAGAAACAGTGCATCATGGGAACCCCCCAGCAGTCTACGTCTATAGCAGCATAACTAAGGGGTGGTTCAGGGTCACCTGATCCAGCCCTAACTATAAGCTTTAGCAAAAAGGAAAGTTTTAAGCCTAATCTTAAAAGTAGAGAGGGTGTCTGTCTCCCTGATCTGAATTGGGAGCTGATTCCACAGGAGAGGAGCCTGAAAGCTGAAGGCTCTGCCTCCCATTCTACTCTTACAAACCCTAGGAAATACAAGTAAGCCTGCAGTCTGAGAGCGAAGTGCTCTATTGGGGTGATATGGTACTACGAGGTCCCTAAGATAAGATGGGACCTGATTATTCAAAACCTTATAAGTAAGAAGAAGAATTTTAAATTCTATTCTAGAATTAACAGGAAGCCAATGAAGAGAGGCCAATATGGGTGAGATATGCTCTCTCCTTCTAGTCCCCGTTAGTACTCTAGCTGCAGCATTTTGAATTAACTGAAGGCTTTTTAGGGAACTTTTAGAACAACCTGATAATAATGAATTACAATAGTCCAGCCTAGAGGAAATAAATGCATGAATTAGTTTTTCAGCATCAGTCTGAGACAAGACCTTTCTAATTTTAGAGATATTGCGTAAATGCAAAAAAGCAGTCCTACATATTTGTTTAATATGCGCTTTGAATGACATATCCTGATCAAAAATGACTCCAAGATTTCTCACAGTATTACTAGAGGTCAGGGTAAGATCCAGAGTAAGGATCTGGTTAGACACCATGTTTCTAAGATTTGTGGGGCCAAGTACAATAACTTCAGTTTTATCTGAGTTTAAAAGCAGGAAATTAGAGGTCATCCATGTCTTTATGTCTGTAAGACAATCCTGCAGTTTAGCTAATTGGTGTGTGTCCTCTGGCTTCATGGATAGATAAAGCTGGGTATCATCTGCGTAACAATGAAAATTTAAGCAATACCGTTAACCTCAAATTAACAGGCTGCAGATCATTTTTTTTTCAACTCTGTTGCCTTTTTCAAAATACTGATGTTTTTTTGCAGGTAAAGGGAAGTTACTCCAAATATTAATCTGATTTGGGTTTCATTTTGCACAATTTTTATGTGATATTAAGCAACATAAAATACTATTAGCAGTAAGAAGACTGATTTAACTGCACTTTTAACACAGGGGCACTTTTAATGCTTTTTCAAAATGTTCAGTTTCTTATAGATAATAAATATCAAATATTTTAGATGTTCTTGCACTTTATTTATTTTTTATTTAGTTTTCTGCATTTATTTATTCATGTTTTTAACATTATCATTAAGATTTTAGATTACAATTTGTTCATGTAAATGGGGAGTCTTCTTCACAGACTAAGGTTAATTATGGAGTTCCACAAGGTTCTGTGCTAGGACCAATTTTATTCACTTTATACATGCTTCCCTTAGCCAGTGTTATTAGAAAGCATTGCTTAAATTTTCATTGTTACGCAGATGATACCCAGCTTTATCTATCCATGAAGCCAGAGGACACACACCAGTTAGTTAAACTGCAGGAATGTCTTTCAGACATAAAGACATGGATGACCTCTAATTTCCTGCTTTTAAATTCAGATAAAACTGAAGTTATTGTACTTGGCCCCACAAATCTTAGAAACATGATGTTTAACCAGATCCTTACTCTGGATGGCATTACCTTGACCTCCAGTAATACTGTGAGAAATCTTGGAGTCATTTTTGATCAGGATATGTCCTTCAATGCGCATATTAAGCAAATATGTAGGACTGCTTTTTTGCATTTGCGCAATATCTCTAAAATTAGAAAGGTCTTGTCTCAGAGTGATGCTGAGAAGCTAATTCATGCATTTATTTCTTCTAGGCTGGAGTACTGTAATTCATTATTATCAGGTTGTCCTAAAAGTTCCCTGAAAAGCCTTCAGTTAATTCAAAATGCTGCAGCTAGAGTACTGACAGGGACTAGAAGGAGAGAGCATATTTCACCCATATTGGCCTCTCTTCATTGGCTCCCTGTTAATTCCAGAATAGAATTTAAAATTCTTCTTCTTACTTATAAGGTTTTGAATAATTTATTTACTTATTTTATTTATTCAATGTTTTACCAGGTAAGTCAATTGAGAACACTTTCTCATTTACAATGACGACCTGGAATAATCAGGTCCCATCTTATCTTAGGGACCTCTTAGTACCATATCACCCCAATAGAGTGCTTCACTCTCAGACTGCAGGCTTACTTGTAGTTCCTAGGGTTTGTAAGAGTAGAATGGGAGGCAGAGCCTTCAGCTTTCAGGCTCCTCTCCTGTAGAACCAGCTCCCAATTCGGATTAGGGAGACAGACACCCTCTCTACTTTTAAGATTAAGCTTAAAACTTTGGATCAGGTGACCCTGAACCATCCCTTAGTTATGCTGCTATAGACTTAGACTGCTGGGGGGTTTCCCATGATGCACCCAGTGTTTCTTTTTATTCACCTCTTTTTGCTCTGTATGCACCACTCTGCTTTTAATCATTGGTGATTGATCTCTGCTCTCTTCCACAGCATGTCTTTTTCCTGATTCTCTCCCCTCAGCCCCAACCAGTCCCAGCAGAAGACTGCCCCTCCCTGAGCCTGGTTCTGCTGGAGGTTTCTTCCTGTTAAAAGGGAGTTTTTCCTTCCCACTGTCGCCAAGTGCTTGCTCATAGGGGGTCGTTTTGACCGTTGGGGTTTTTTTTGTAATTATTGTATGGCTTTTGCCTTACAATATAAAGCGCCTTGGGGCAACTGTTTGTTGTGATTTGGCACTATATAAATAAAATTTGATTTGATTTGATTTTTAACATCATATTTTAATTGAGTGAATGTCAGCAGCTGTTTTTTGTTCTGTAAAAGGTACAGAAATAACTTTAATAAACATGGATTAAAAACAGCAGATTTTTAAATAATTTGTCAGTGTCTTTGCAAAGTTTGATGTATTAATGTTGTAGTACTACAGTCTGGAAGCTTTTCACTACACACTTCACAAAAATCTGTCATCACTAAACGAATAAATTAGCTCACAGAAGCTAATAAAACAACAAACACGAGTGTTAAAAGTCTGAATAATTTACCTGGTTGTGATGTGAAGGAGTTCGAGTGGCTGGTTAACTTTCAAAGTCTGTCAGGAACAAACCTCAACTTCATTAGAGTCTACTTTCTTTTAAAATATGAAGTTAGCAAACTAAAAAGTTTTCAGTTTGTGTTGATAAAACCCGCAGACTGATAAATAAAACACAAGAGTGATGCTCAGACGCTCCAGCAGCTACCAGTGTCCAACTTATGCTAACAAGTGAACAAAAACACACTTTGAAGACAAATTCATTCACACGTCACTAAGTAGCTCCCTGCCCCCCTCCCCTGAACAAAACACACTTTGTATTAAATATTAAGTTATTTAATCCGCATAATACGTCATAAAGAAACTCGCGTCAGGTGACACCTCCTTCCCCGCGAAACTAACTTCCGGTGACACCGCCCCCTCCCCCCGCGAAGCAAACTCACACTTCCGGTGACCCATAATTTATCCTTTAATTTCTTTATATGATTATTTATTTATATTTTTTATATTTATTTATTCTTTATTATTTAGGTTGCATTTAAAATTTATTTTAAAGTCTGTGTAAACTGAAGTCATGACTAAGCAGTTAAAGATGAGTGAGTGATTCTGATTTCCTTTGTTTTTCTTTCTTATCATATGCCCAGATTTATTTATTTTATTTATTATTTATTGATTATTTATTTATTTATTTGATTATTTATTTATTTATTTTAAATCTGTGGCACATTGATGTTTGTAAATGAATGTTCAATAAAGCATGAAGAAAATCTTAAAAACTCTCAAACTTTAGTTTCTCCAACTGCACTGTTTATTATTTTTTTTCAGTTCATGGTTCCGTTTTCCACTGTGTGTGTGTGTGTGTGTGTGTGTGTGTGTGTGTGTGTGTGTGTGTGTGTGTGTGTGTGTGTGTGTGTGTGTGTGTGTGTGTGTGTGTGTGTGTGTGTGTGTGTGTGTGTGTGTGTGTATTTGTTTTGACCTAATTACTTGGTCTGAAATGCAGGGGTGGTGGCCACATGGTGAGTGTGCTGGTTTTTAGTGTGTAAGATTCGCAATTCAAACCTCACCCCTGCCACATTTCTCCATGTAACATGGAGTTGCGTCAGGAAGGGCATTCAGTGTAAAACATGCCAAATCAGCATACAGATCCACCTTGGATCTGCTGTGGTGAGCCAGAGTGAAAAACAAGGGAGCAGCCGAAGAGACTTCCTACTTGGTCTGAAATGCAGGAATGGATGGATATTAAATTAAATGAAGTTGACCACACAAACCATGCAATATCTGTAAGAATCCATTAACCATGACTGGAAAAACGTTTTTGTGTTATCATTCATATTCTGTTGTGTGTTGGGGGGGGGCGTGGCTGGATGTTTTGGTGTTCTTTTCTTTTCTTTGCTCTCCAGGTGGCATGAGGGCTGATTTGTCTGTGAAGAAGGTGCTGGCTGAAGAGTCTTCACCCTCATCAACATCATGGAAAGCACCTGTGATTGGTGCTCACGTGCAACCTGGACGACTTGCAGCTGAAGCAGATAATTGGATGGCGTTCTGCATTTAAGTCATGTGTGATTCAAGCAGAACTGCCGGGAAATCGACCTTGTGACGTTCGTTTGTGAGACGCTGAGGACCGCGCCTGGGTTTGACACATCGAGCCCGTGAGGCAGGGAGGGGTGAGGACACATGCTGTCAGCACACACGAAAGGTAATTAAGTGTTTAGGTACTTGTTGATAGTAACTTGGTGTTTTGTTACACAGTATACTGGAATTGTAAAGAGAATTGCGCAGTTTGCTTCTCACTGCTGTGGCGTGAAGGATAAGTGATCCTCCACTTGTTGTGAGAAGCTGCTCATTTGCATAAAGTAAAAAAAAAAAGGACACTGACCTGAGTGTGTTGCTGGCAGCGTGTGTTTATTGGAAGATATAGTTGTATCTGTTGACTTACCTCACCGTCTCTTTGCTTCACAGAGAATCAGTTTGTCGTGTCCACCTGGGGGGTGTTTGGCGGTGGTAGGAAGTCCAGGAGCGCCGGCTTTAATCCTTGCGGGCGCTGGAGAGCGAGCCGCGGATCACTCCACCAGAGGGACGTTGTTTTTTATGTTTTTACACTTTTAAACACAGGTGTATAATAAATAGTTTTTGTTTGGAACCGCTTTCTGGTTATTTTTAGCGCTGGGTCCTGTCTGACGCAGGTTCGCTCCTCAATCCGCGTCGACACATAACATATTCTCTGAAAGAAAAAAAAAAGAGAAAAAAAAAGTCTAAATCAAAAATTCTGCCAGGATATATAACCTTATGAGCACAACTGTAAGCTGCTTCTGTTTGTTGTTGTTGTTGTGTTGTCTCTGTCATTTTGCACTGCTCTTCAGCTGTTGTAACATTTTTGCCCAAGCAAAATTTCCCTGCAGGGACAATGAAACAT
Source organism: Thalassophryne amazonica (assembly GCF_902500255.1). NCBI lineage: Eukaryota > Metazoa > Chordata > Actinopteri > Batrachoidiformes > Batrachoididae > Thalassophryne > Thalassophryne amazonica. The sequence goes on from NC_047117.1 coordinate 58,895,342, forward strand.
CTGATATGATTGATTGGTTTTGAGTGCCTTGCAGTTTTCCAGTCGTTCTTTGCTTTAATGTTGATTCATTCCCTGACAAACAAATTTAATTTGTAAAAATCCTTGTATTTTCTCCCCACATTGCAGAAAAAAACAAACAAATAAATAAATATATATATCAATTTTTATTTTTTAAGCCCTGTGCAAACCTGTATCATGCCGACCGTCTGCCCAGGCTTGTCATTTAAAAAAATTACCGGTGATTAGATGGAACAAATTAACAATGACAATTTTGTACCACCATCCAGTAACACAAACTATTTGATGGCCACACAAGCTATCAAGCATCAGCCCCCTCTCCTATTTCTTTCTTAGTGACAATTCTGTTAATGACAAGCACAAGTATTTTTAAATCTGCAAAGAAATGTAAATTCCAGTTAACTGTTAAACATGAACTTCAACATGATTATGTCCAGTCAAATGAAAAATGGTGTACTTTACTCATTTTTTTCATCCATAACTGTTTCTTTCAGACATACAGAGGAACTATGTCAAAGATGTAAAGCAATGCAGTTCACAGAAACATGATGTTTGCATTTGCAGGGTGAAAGAGGGTTGCATGCACATACGTACACCACCAATCAAAAGGTTGGGCACACTTTCTTATTCAGTAGAATACACTGAATGGGAAAGTGTGCCCAACCTTTTGAGTGGTATTGTATGCTTTACGAAAGACAGTCCTTATTTAAGAAGGTGTCAGTGTTTTTCTGAGTAATGTCTCCTACCATGAGGCATGTTGGGGCTGGAAGGCATGGGTCTCATTTTGCAGCTGACAAGACGGAGGCAAATGGTGGTCACACCAGATACTGACTGGTATCCCCCCCCAATAAAACAAAACTGCACCTTTCAGAGTGGTCTTTTATTGTGGACTCTGAAAGGTGCAGTTTTGTTTTATTGGGGGGGGGATACCAGTCAGTATCTGGTGTGACCACCATTTGCCTCATGCAGTGCAACACATCTCCTTCGCATAGAGTTGATCAGGTTGTCAATTGTGGCCTGTGGAATGTTGGTCCACTCCTCTTCAATGGCTGTGTGAAGTTGCTGGATATTGGCAGGAACTGGTACACGCTGTCGTATATGCCGGTCCAGAGCATCCCAAACATGCTCAATGGGTGACATGTCTGGTGAGTATGCCGGCCATGCAAGAACTGGGACATTTTCAACTTCCAAGAATTGTGTACAGATCCTTGCAACATGGGGCCATGCATTATCCTGCTGCAACATGAGGTGATGTTCTTGGATGTTGGCACAACAATGGGCCTCAGGATCTCGTCACGGTATCTCTGTGCATTCAAAATGCCATCAATAAAATGCACCTGTGTTCTTTGTCCATAACAGATGCCTGCCCATACCATAACCCCACCGCCACCATGGGCCACTCGATCCACAACATTGACATCAGAAAACCGCTCACCCACACGACACCACACACGCTGTCTGCCATCTGCCCTGGACAGTGTGAACCGGGATTCATCTGTGAAGAAAACACCTCTCCAACGTGCCAAACGCCAGCGAATGTGAGCATTTGCCCACTCAAGTCGGTTACGATGACGAACTGGAGTCAGGTCGAGACCCCGATGAGGACGACGAGCATGCAGATGAGCTTCCCTGAGACGGTTTCTGACAGTTTGTGCAGAAATTCTTTGGTTATGCAAACCGATTGTTTCAGCAGCTGTCCGAGTGGCTGGTCTCAGACGATCTTGGAGGTGAACATGCCGGATGTGGAGGTCCTGGGCTGGTGTGGTTACACGTGGTCTGCGGTTGTGAGGCTGGTTGGATGTACTGCCAAATTCTCTGAAACACCTTTGGAGACGGCTCATGGTAGAGAAATGAACATTCAATACATGAGCAACAGCTCTGGTTGACATTCCTGCTGTCAGCATGCCAATTGCACGCTCCCTCAAATCTTGCGACATCTGTGGCATTGTGCTGTGTGATAAAACTGCACCTTTCAGAGTGGCCTTTTATTGTGGGCAGTCTAAGGCACACCTGTGCACTAATCATGGTGTCTAATCAGCATCTTGATATGGCACACCTGTGAGGTGGGATGGATTATCTCAGCAAAGGAGAAGTGCTCACTATCACAGATTTAGACTGGTTTGTGAACAATATTTGAGGGAAATGGTGATATTGTGTATGTGGAAAAAGTTTTAGATCTTTGAGTACATCTCATACAAAATGGGAGCAAAACCAAAAGTGTTGCGTTTATATTTTTGTTGAGTGTATATATATATACACACACATACAAGTACACAGTGGCGCAAATAAGTATTTGATCCACTGTTGATTTTGCAAGTTTTTCCACCTGCAAAGCAGGTACACTTCAACTGTGAGAAACAGAATCTTAAAAAAGAAAAGAAAAGAAAAATCAGAAATCACTGATTTTTAAATAATTTGCATTTTATTTCGTCAAGAAAAACAGACCGTAATATTTCGTACAGAAACCTTTGTTTGCAATTACAGAGATCAGACATTTCCTGTAGTTCTTGACCGAGTCTGCACACACTGCAGCAGGGACTTTGGTCCACTCCTCCATACAGATCTTCTCCAGATCTTTCAGGTTTCGAGTTTCAGCTCCTTCCAAAGATTTTCTGTGGAGTTCAGGTCTGGAGACTGGCTAGGTCACTCCAGGACCTGAAATGCTTCTTACGGAGCCACTCACACCAGCATGCTTTTTATTCACCCTGGGAACACAAAAATGTCCTGCACCCTGCAAACGCAAGGCCCGAGCTGGTACATAGGGGCTTACCAGGTCAGCCAGATAGGGAGCAGCGTAAGTCATCTTGTGTTTTCTCCATCTTCTTCTCTAATATATAAAGCTGACTGTGCATGTGTGTGTTTGCTATACACAGCCACAGTAATTAAGCAATCAACACCAAACTTGGTATGTTGACTGGGGGCACCAGGGGGAGGTCACTGTGGCCCTTCGGTTGAAAGCGTATGTGCGCGAACACACACACATGGTCAGCCTTAAGCTCTGGTCCCACCGAATAATAAAGTCATGAATAATGAGCACGGCATGGATGTGTCAGAAATTTTAGTGATTATTCGAATAATGAGCCACGTATATGAACATTGTACAAACAATTAAAAAACACCAAGTGCGAGTGATTGCGTCAGAACACCACATCACAGTGCAGCTCATCTGATCAATGAAAATGAGATGTTAAATGTTGTGAAAGTGTAGGAACACGGACCCACAACAGGGGGCGCAAATGAACGGACAATGGAGTAAGTCAAATAACAACGCTTTACTGTTGTGAATGTGCACAACGAATACAACCAATCACGGAAATGGACAACAGTCAATTCACAAAAGTGTCGTGTGGGCAGGCTTAAAGATAGGAGACGCCTCTCCAAGGTAAGACCGGAACCACACGGCTTCCTCCGCCACAGGACCCCGGGAATACTGGAGCCGCCAAGTCCCGAACTCCCAGGTGGCCACTGCCTCCGCGTGTCGGACCTGGTACTGCTGGCGAGGAACAAAGAACAGTTAGATGGGGGCGCGTTTGCACCCAGGACTCCGAACAGCAGGGAAGTTACCTCCACCTCTCGTTGGAACAGTAATCCACAAACTAAGCACAAATCCAAAAGGATACACTCCGTCAGCTTTGATATGTTACCTCTCAGGTAGAAACGATATCTCGGCAATGAGGTGGAGATGCCGTCCTGCTGATATACCCCACTGATGATTGCCGTCAGCTGTCTCAGGTGATGGGTGACAGCTGTCACCTTGGCTGCTCCCGTGAGGCGGCGGCGCCCTCTGGTGCCTGGAGCCCGCACTCCAGGCAGGGCGCCCTCTGGTGGTGGTGGGCCAGCAGTACCTCCTCTTCAGCGGCCCACACAACAGGACCCCCCCCCTCAACGGGCGCCTCCTGGCGCCCGACCGGGCTTGTCCGGGTGGCGACGGTAGAAGTTGGCCAGGAGGGCCGGGTCCAGGATGAAGCTCTTCTTCACCCAGGAGTGTTCTTCGGGACCGTACCCCTCCCAGTCCACCAGATATTGAAAGCCCCGGCCCATCCATCGGACGTCCAACAACCGGCGCACTGTCCAAGCCGGCTCGCCATCGATGATCCGGGCAGGAGGTGGTGCCGGACCGGGTGTACAGAGGGGCGAGGTGTGATGGGGCTTGATCTTTGACACATGAAATACTGGATGGATCCGCAGTGAGGCTTCGGCTTCCAGCCTCACTGGGATTGATGACCTTGAGAATCTTAAACGGACCTATGTATCTGTCTTGCAGTTTTGGGGAGGCCACTTGCAGTGGAATGTCCTTGGTGGACAACCACACTTCCTGCCCGGGGCGATACGTAGGGGCCGGGGTCCGCCGCCGGTCTGCATGGGTCTTCGCCCTCATCCGGGCCTTCAACAAAGCAGAACGGGCGGCACGCCACACCCGACGGCACTTCCGCAGGTGGGCCTGGACCGAGGGCACACCGACCTCTCCCTCAACCACCGGGAATAATGGGGGCTGATACCCCAAACACACCTCAAAGGGGGAGAGGCCGGTGGCTGATGACACTTGACTGTTGTGGGCGTACTCGATCCAGGCCAGATGAGTACTCCAGGCCGCCGGGTGCGCGGCTGTCACACAACGTAGTGTTTGCTCCATTTCTTGATTGGCCCGCTCTGCTTGCCCGTTAGTCTGGGGGTGATACCCGGATGAGAGACTGACCGTGGCCCCCAGTTCCCGGCAAAAGCTCCTCCAGACGTGCGAGGAGAACTGGGGACCACGATCAGAGACGATGTCTGATGGTATCCCATGCAGGCGGACGACGTGGTGGACCAGGAGGTCCGCTGTCTCCTGGGCCGTTGGGAGCTTCGGGAGGGCCACGAAGTGGGCCGCCTTGGAGAATCGGTCCACTATCGTGAGGATGACGGTGTTTCCCTGGGATGGCGGGAGGCCCGTGACAAAATCCAGGCCGATGTGGGACCAGGGGCGATGAGGCACGGGCAGCGGCTGTAGCAGTCCCGGAGCCTTGCGATGGTCGGCCTTGCCCCTGGCGCAGGTGGTACAGGCCTGGATATAGTCCCGGACGTCGGCCTCCAGGGACACCCACCAGAAGCACTGCCGGACAACTGCCACGGTTCTTCGCACCCCTGGATGACAGGAGAGCTTAGAGCCGTGACAGAAGTCCAGGACTGCAGCCCTTGCTTCTGGTGGGATGTAAAGTCTGTTCTTTGGTCCAGTCCCGGGGTCCGGGCTTCGTGCCAGAACCTCCCGGACGGTTCTCTCTACGTCCCAGGTGAGGGTGGCCACGATAGTGGACTCCGGGATGATGGGTTCCGGTGGATCCGACAACTCCGTTTTGACCTCGTCTTCGTGTACCCGGGACAAGGCATCCGATTTCTGGTTCTTGGTCCCGGGCCGGTAGGTGATGCGGAAGTCAAAACGGCCGAAGAACAGTGACCAGCGGGCTTGCCTGGGATTCAGCCGCTTGGCGGTCCTGATATATTCCAGGTTCCGGTGGTCAGTGAAAACCGTGAATGGCACAGACGTTCCCTCCAACAGGTGTCTCCACTCTTCAAGAGCCTCTTTCACCGCAAGGAGTTCTCGGTTGCCGACGTCATAGTTCCGTTCAGCCGGGGTCAACCTGCGGGAAAAATAGGCACACGGATGAAGGACCTTATCGGTCTTCCCACTCTGGGACAGCACAGCTCCTATCCCTGAGTCTGAGGCATCCACTTCAACCACTAACTGGCGACTAGGATCGGGCTGCACCAGAACGGGTGCAGACGAGAAGCGCCGTTTCAACTCCTTGAACGCGGCATCGCAACGATCCGACCAGGTGAAGGGGACTTTTGGTGAGGTCAGGGCTGTCAGGGGGCTAACAACCTGACTGTAGCCCTTAATGAACCTCCTGTAGAAATTCGCAAAACCGAGGAACTGTTGCAGCTTCCTACGGCTTGTGGGTTGGGGCCAGTCTCTCACCGCCGCAACCTTGGCCGGATCAGGAGCGACGGAGTTGGGGGAGATGATGAACCCCAGGAAGGACAAAGAGGTGCGGTGAAACTCACACTTCTCGCCCTTAACAAACAGCCAGTTCTCGAATAACCACTGCAGGACCTGACGTACATGTCGGACATGGGTCTCAGGATCCGGAGAAAAGATGAGTATGTCGTCTAGATATACGAAGACGAATCGGTGCAGGAAGTCCCTGCAAGACATCATTAACTAATGCTTGGAACGTCGCGGGAGCATTTGTATGACCGAACGGCATGACCAGGTACTCAAAATGACCTAACGGGGTGTTAAATGCCGTCTTCCACTCGTCTCCCTTCCGGATCCGAACCAGGTGATACGCATTCCTAAGATCAAGCTTGGTGAATATCTTGGCTCCATGCAGGGGCCTGAACACCGAATCCAACAAGGGTAAGGGGTATCGGTTACGAACCGTGATTTCGTTCAGCCCCCTGAAATCGATGCATGGACGTAATCCGCCATCCTTTTTCCCCACAAAAAAGAAACCCGCACCCATCGGGGAGGTGGAATTCCGGATCAACCCGGCAGCCAAAGAGTCCCGGATGTAGGTCTCCATTGATTCGCGTTCAGGTCGTGAGAGGTTGTACAGCCTACTGGACGGGAACTCAACACCTGGAACCAAATCAATGGCACAATCATACGGGCGGTGCGGGGGAAGGGTGAGTGCCAGATCCTTGCTAAACACCTCCGCAAGGTCATGGTACTGCACCGGCACCGTCCCTAGATTGGGCGGGGCTCTGACCTCCTCGCTGGCCTGGGAACCGGGAGGAACCGAGGAACCTAAACATACCCGATGGCAGGTCTCGCTCCACTGAACCACTACCCCGGACGGCCAATCGATCCGGGGATTGTGTTTCAACATCCAGGGGAAACCTAAAATCACACGGGAGGTGGCCGGAGTCACGAAAAACTCGATCTCCTCCCGGTGATTCCCCGACACCACCAGAGTTACTGGTGGTGTCTTGTGAGTGATTGGAGGGAGTAGAGAGCCATCTAGCGCCCGTACCTGCACAGGCGAGGTAAGCGCCACCAGAGGGAACCCTATCTCCCTGGCCCATTGGCTGTCTAGCAAATTCCCTTCTGAGCCCGTGTCCACCAGTGCTGGGGCCTTCAGGGTTAAATCCTCATAAAGGATTGTAACTGGGAGTCGTGTGGCGATGTGGGTGTGTCCCACGTGAATGTCTCGGCCCACCCCTAGCCCAGTTTCTAGGGGCGGGTGTTGGTGTTTAACCGCTCGGGGCAGTCTCTTAATTGATGCTCAATCGAGCCACAAACAAAACACGCCCCGCGGGCCAGCCTCCTTTGTGTAACCGGTGCCCTAAATGTTGCCCTACTCGTGTCCATAGCTTCGTCAGCAGGGGGGGCTGTAACCGCACGGAGCGCAGGGGCCGTGGAGCGTGGGGAGGGCGGAACGCGGTCGGAACCGGAAGGGAGAGGGACGACACGTGCCTGGCCACGCCCTTCGTCTCGTTCCCGACGGCGCTCATCTAACCGATTGTCTACTCGTATGACAAGATCGATGAGCCCATCTAAATCCCGCGGTTCGTCCTTAGCCACCAGGTGCTCCTTGAGGACCAACGACAGTCCGTTTACGAAGGCGGCGCGGAGGGCAGCGCTATTCCAGCCGGACCTCGCAGCCGCGATGCGGAAGTCGACTGCATAGGCAGCTGCGCTCCGGCGCCCCTGTCTCATTGACAGCAGCACGGCTGAAGCGGTCTCTCCTCTATTAGGGTGATCGAACACTGTTCTGAGCTCCCTCACAAACCCATCATATGTCAGAAGGAGCCGTGAACTTTGCTCCCAGAGCGCTGTAGCCCAAGCGCGTGCCTCACCACGAAGCAGATTTATCACATAAGCTACTTTGCTAGCGTCGGTTGCGTACATGACGGGACGCTGTGCGAAGACGAGCGAACACTGCATAAGAAAATCCGCGCACGTCTCCACACAGCCTCCGTATGGCTCTGGGGGGCTTATGTATGCTTCAGGGGAAGGTGGGAGGGGTCGCTGAACAACCAGTGGAACGTCGCTGTTACGCACAGGGTCGACGGGAGGGAGAGCCGCAGCGGCGCCCGGAGGGCGCGCTTCCACCTGCGCGGCGAGAGCCTCCACCCTGCGGTTCAGGAGGACGTTCTGCTCGGTCATCAAATCCAACCGAGTCGTGAAAGCGGTGAGGATCCGCTGCAACTCACCGATTACCCCTCCTGCGGACGCCTGTGCGCCCTGTTCTTCCATTGGCCGTTCAACAGCCGGTTGATGCCCCTCGGGATCCATGACGCTGGCCGAGATATCCTGTTGTGAAAGTGTAGGAACACGGACCCACAACAGGGGGCACAAATGAACGGACAATGGAGTAAGTCAAATAACAACGCTTTACTGTTGTGAATGTGCACAACGAATACAACCAATCACGGAAATGGACAACAGTCAATTCACAAAAGTGTCGTGTGGGCAGGCTCGAAGATAGGAGACGCCTCTCCAAGGTAAGACCGGAACCACACGGCTTCCTCCGCCACAGGACCCCGGGAATACTGGAGCCGCCAAGTCCCGAACTCCCAGGTGGCCACTGCCTCCGCGTGTCGGACCTGGTACTGCTGGCGAGGAACAAAGAACAGTTAGATGGGGGCGCGTTTGCACCCAGGACTCCGAACAGCAGGGAAGTTACCTCCACCTCTCGTTGGAACAGTAATCCACAAACTAAGCACAAATCCAAAAGGATACACTCCGTCAGCTTTGATATGTTACCTCTCAGGTAGAAACGATATCTTGGCAATGAGGTGGAGATGCCGTCCTGCTGATATACCCCACTGATGATTGCCGTCAGCTGTCTCAGGTGATGGGTGACAGCTGTCACCTTGGCTGCTCCCGTGAGGCGGCGGCGCCCTCTGGTGCCTGGAGCCCGCACTCCAGGCAGGGCGCCCTCTGGTGGTGGTGGGCCAGCAGTACCTCCTCTTCAGCGGCCCACACAACATTAAATCTATCATAAACACACTTTTAGAACAGCTCATGAGAAGGAATGAACATGCAACTGATTTACCAAGCAATTACAATATAAACATTACAAATAATTACCATGTAGTAGAAAATTATGAACTCCTAAGTATGCATGAACAAGAGTTGTCATACTCAACACAACTTTCTTTTTTTTATTTTGTTATCAAACTGTGATGTTTTTCAATCATTTATTATTTTTACTACCTAACATTCTTAGCATTTCTTTCCCCCACGCAAAGTTAAACAATGTTCATCCAGGTGTGTGTGTGTCTGTGTGTGCATGTGTGTGTGACTGTGTGAGAGGGAGAGAGAGAGAGAGAAGTTGTTCTACTGACCAAATAGTCCTATGCTGTTTTGTAGATCTTCATTTACTTTAATGAAGACCAGTTGTTCCACGTGGCTAGGGTCTAGGTTTGCTTGTTGTGGACTGACCACATTTCCAGCTGTGCTAAAAAACATGCTCAGACTGGACACTAGTTGGTGGACAACTAAGATGCTGCACTGCAAAGCATGTCAAATTGGGCCAGCACTGGAGTCTGCCTGACCAGTTAGCTTGCCTGAGCTTACAGAAGACCCAGTGAATCACTGGGTCTTCTGTAAGGCCGATGTCCCCATCTGCCAGGTAGGCCCCCACATCACCTGATGGCAAATGTGTCCTCACTGGAACAGCCGATTTCTTTTTCTGCAGGAAGGACAGGACTGAAGTGCTGCTGGTGGCAGGTGTCTCTTCTGTGTTCCTTGCAGGTGCAGCCACAAGGTCACAGAGCTCCATCCTGTGGAATAATGTCCTCTTCAGTGCATCCACATCAACACTGTTTGGGAAACAGCTGGCCTTATATCCGGGGTCAAGGAGAGTGGCGAGCAGAAATGTGGAGTTTGCAAAGATGGGTTCCAAACGCCATTCCAGTTCTTTGCTCAGACTGGCTGCGAGTTTCCTTGCTGCTGCTCCTAACTTCTCCCTGGACTCAGCTGCACCATCCTGGTCCTGCCCCTCTGTGGCATCCTGATCATCACCACCAGCCATGACATGATCAGAGTCATCGTCAGATTCCTCACCAGCTGCACAAGCCCCCAAATGCAGTGACCTGATGATGGAGCACAAGCCATGCAGTAGGGGGATGACCTCAGAGATGGAGGCACTGTGTTTTGAGAGTGCCCGTGTGACCTCCTCAAAAGGACTCAGAACAGTGAGCACGTCTGATGCCAACCTCCACTCATTTGGGTAGATGACTGTCTGAGCTCTACCCATGTTAGACTCCTGTGTCATAATCTGCACATCCCTGCGCTGCTCTACCAACCGCTGGAGCATGTAGAACCTATAGTTCCACCTTGTTTTTACATCTGTTATGACAGTGTGCTGGGGGAGGTTCAGCTGTGTTTGCAGCTCATGTAGTCTGTTGTTGGCTTTGCTTGAGTGATGAATATAGCCAGAGATGGTCCTGGCTTTGGACAGAAGGGATGTCACAACCCTGTCCTGCTCCAGTGCCTTGATCACCACCAAGTGAAGTGTATGGGACACGCAACGCATGTGCCCAAATTCACTTAAAGCCTTCACCATGTTGGCTGCATTATCTGACACAACAAACGTCACTCTAACAGGCTGTCCAACAGACTCTTCCCACTCTCTCATCTTTTCTTTCAGACAGCACAGAATGTCGTTTGCTGTGTGCTCAATGTCCAGCACACCAACATTTAGCAGCCCTGCTGTCCTCTGCACTGATGATTCACCCACATGTTCACACCAGTGCCAAGTTATACAGAGGTATGCATGGGCATTGTGGTTGCTGGTCCAGAGATCGGTAGTGAGGTTGATGACACCTCCATCAGCTGCCTTGAGTGACTGGACCAGCTCCCCTCTCATTGCCTCATACAGCTCAGGCACTAAAGTTCTACTGAAATAGTGCCTTGACGGGATCTTATACTTGGGCTCTAAAAAGGCAACAAGAGACTTGAAACCTCTCCTCTCCACCACAGAGAAAGGCTCAAGATCAGTGCAGATCATTTTACCAATCATCTCCGTAATCTTTTTTGACCAGGGATGGTTTGCAGAGAATGGCTGCTTTGCTATTAATGCAGTGACTGTTGGTGAAGAGGAGGAAGAAGGTGAGCCCTTAGCAGCACTCAGCTGAACACCAGTGTCCTGAGAAGAAATGCTGCCAGGAGAGGTGGAGGAGCAGGTGGTTCATACAGTGGGCTTTCTCATGTGATGAACATATAACAGATGGTTATGTGGAGATGTTGTATTGGAATGTTTTGGATCTCTACCTCTGCTTATTTTGGACTTGCAAAGCTTACACATGGCTTTGGAGGGATCATTTTCACAAACAGTGAAAGAGTCCCATACTGCAGAGGTCCTTTAGGTTTTTGGTGGAGGAGGACCCCCATCACCAGATGCAATATCGGTCTCAGTGGGGGCAAGGTGGGTGCTACCACTACTGCTACTGCAAGTGATATTGCCTGGTTCAGTGTCAGCTGAAGTACCCTCTGTATCACTCATTGTATGAGAGAGAGAGAGAATGTGAGCACTATGTAACTACTGTATTCAAAGCCTATAAAAATCCTATATACAGTGTATATAAAGCTTCATTTGTAACAGTGGTGGCACCAGGAATTTTTTGTTGGGGGGGCTGAGGGGGGAGGGGCTGGGGGTAAAAACTGGAGGGGCTCCACAAAATGTCATTGAAATGAACAATATATAGTAAATTGCTTTATAAATACCAAGGTATATGTTTTAGTCACCCGTGCTCCTCTAAAATGTGGTATCAATGCACACATACATCACTTAGAATGATTGCATTCATAACTTTGCTCAGTTATGCAATATTGAGACATTCTCAGCGCAAAACAGCAGTTGAGATCCACAAATATGTCAGTCGCTATTTACATTATTGGCAGAATTATTGGGGGGCTGAGGGGGGGCTTGGCCCATTATTGAGGGGGCTTATCCTGATGCACCACGGTGGAGATGGCATCAGCTGTGGACCGGTTTTGCCTGTACGCATACTGGTGCTCATCTACAGTCACATCGATGGTCTGCTTCAGGCGCCTCATCACCAGCCTCTCAAAGCACTTTGTGGTGATGGTGCTGAGTGCAACTGGCCTGTAGGTGTTGAGGCAGGATGGTGCAGAAGTCTTTGGCACAGGGATTATCCTTGATGTCTTGAGGCACGGTGGAACTCTGGCTTGGGACAGAGAGGTGTTGAATATATCCGCCAGAACCTCAGACAGCTGGTGTGCACAGTCTTTTAGGACCCTCCCTGGTATTCCGTCAGGACAGGGGCCTTTCGAGGGTTGATCCTCTGCAGCACGTTCCTCACCTCAGCTGTAGTGATGTTGCTGACTGGGTGTCTTTGGGGGATGGAGGGACTCTGGAGGGGGTGGTGGTGTTGGATGCGTCAAAACGCGCATAAAAGGCGTTCAGAGTGTCCGGGAGCGCTAGGTCTGCAGAGCACTGTGCTACATTGTTTTTGTAGTCTGTGATGCATTTGATGCCCCTCCACGTGCTCCGTGGGTCATTGGATTGGAGGTGGCCTTGAACCTTGAGGGCATATGTGGACTTAGCTCTTTTTATTCCCGCTGATAGGTTCCTTCTGGCTGCTCTGAGTGCTGTTGCATCGCTGTCTTTGAATGCAGCATCACGAATTTTTAGCAGGGAGCGCACCTTCCCGGTCAACTAGGGTTTCTGGTTTGGCCTGATGGTGATGGTCTTGGAGGTGGTCACATTGTCTATGCAGCTCCGGATGTAACAGTGCACAGTCGATGAGTATTCCTCCAAGTCCACATCGCTCCCTGTTGTTGCAGCTGCTCTGAACATTTGCCAGTCGGTGGTCTCAAAGCAGTCTTGAAGCATGGACACAGCACCAGTTGGCCACACAGAGATGGTCTTTGTGATGGTGTCCCTGCTTTTTGACACTGGCCTGTAAGCAGGAAGCATGAGGAGTGAGATGTGGTCTGAGGCACCGAGATGGGGGCGGGGGGCTGCTCTGTAAGCTCCACGTATATTTATATACACTTTGTCCAGCATGTTTTCCCCTCGTGTGGTGATGTTTACATGCTGGTGGAACTTGGGAAGAATATCTTGCAGGTTTACGTGGTTGAAGTCTCCTGTTACTACATACAGCACATCTGATGTTTATTTTGATGCAAGCTGATGGAGTTATGCAGCTGCTTCAGAGCGTCGTTAGCATTAGCTCGTGGGGGGACATAGACGGCCACAATAAACACTGCTGTAACTTCCCACGGCACATAGTGAGGGCGGCATTTTACTGTAAGATATTCTACAACTTTATCTAAAGTCTGGGACTTTTAGTGAAGCTTAGGGCTAGGGCACCTTAACATTTCTTCTGTTTTTCTTGTTGCTTCATGCTGACAAATAATACTGAATTTGTTGTGTTTCTGCTGTCTGATTCTGTTTTTTTTTTTTTTTTCTTTGAGGTGCAGTTCCATCCAGAGATGGGACTGGGTGTCTTCTTTTTACTCCCAAAATGAGACGCATCTGCAAAATGAGGAGCATCTGCTTGGCAGGACCACTGATCTGAATGAATTTTGATCAAAGATGAATTTATTTATCTTGAAATGTTTATAACTAAAGTTATATTATTGTTACCCTTGCACCAGACAATGTCAACATCCTCATGTTTTTGAAAAGGAATTTGAAGTTATAAACTTGGCTAAAATGTATTTTTGTATGTTCTTTTGGCTGCATCCTTGTTTTCACTCAGAGTTGCCACAGCAGATCCAAGGTGGATGTGATGTTGATTTGGCACAAGTTTTACACCAGATGTCCTGATGCAACTCCACATTACATGGAGAAATGTGGCAGAGGTGGGATTTGAACCGGGAACCTTCCACACTGGAACCAAGCACATGAACCACTTAGCCACTTTTCATTATTTTTACAAGCTGCCCCCCCCACGGATACATTTGTATAGCGATTTAATACAACAAGGGAGCAGCCGAAGGGACTTACTTACTATTATGTAAAACACCTTGTTTTCATTCAGGACCACAGGCAACACCCCCGTTGACTCCAATGTTCACTTTGAATGTATAGACGACAACTACGAATAACTGACAACAGAAAAGGCAAAAGACATCAGAATGATTTTGTCAGCTGAAGAGAAATTACTGTTGCCCAAAGGCTTGTGATGACGTCCACCTCATTCTCATCTGTGCAGGCTGGAGAGAATGTTGACGTGTTTGTATCGGAGGCTTGCCACCGTGGTTACTGTGTAATCCAGCTTTGGGAAGACCTCCATAAACTGGCGGTGTTGTTGGGAGAAATGGTTATTTACTATAACCAGAATGCTTCTCGTGGAGAACCATCGGCCACTGAAGTCAGGAAGGGAGACATCTGTGCTGCTCAAATAGACAAGGGGTAGGTGTTTGTCACAAAACCGTCCACTGCTGGCAAATATGACGTGAAGTCAGGTAGATTTTTTTGTGATTATCTAGAAGGTGTCCACACAGTAGGAATGAAAAATACTTTTTACCAGGTGCAGATGGTATATTTATAGAATACATTCCATAACAATGTAAGTGCTTTATAGGCCCTGATGCATTGGTGCCCGTGTCTATACCCATGTTACGTATTATGAACCAGATGAGTCTGCGACAACACCTGGATGTGGCACCAGTTTGCAGTAGGTTACTTCTTCAGCTAGGTGTCTGTTAGCTCCTGATTGGCTAAGTACATCTGAATGAGATAATCACCTTTTAGGCAAATGGGGAGGGATGAAAGATGTGCAGATTATGGGACCCTGAGGACCAGAATTTGGAACCGCTGCCCTCGCGCGGCATGCGTGTGTTTCAGTCACAACTCTGGCCCTTGAACTGTTGGTAGTATGCAGCATATCTGTCTTCTTGAACTGAAAATACATTTTAGCTTTATACCCCTGTCACACATAGCCAGAAATACACAGAGGGGCGTCAGACTTATGAATCGCGCACATCCGAAAGGTGTCGGATTTCAGTCCCAAAACGTTCTGACAGCCATCTGCAGAAGCTGGTCAAAATTGACCGGCGGCCCCGAGTGTGACGCACATGTTCATAATTCTCCGGGTGCCATCGAGATGGGACACCTGTCCGACGGTGGTCCATGTGTAATTTGAGGACCATCTGACCGCAATTTTCGTATTCTGACAGCATTTGAAACGATCTGATTGCAATTAATTGAGCTCTGAGATCGAATGGTCACAGCAAAGCTTGCCGACATGTTGTTCCACATTTGTCCACCTCCACTGGACCCCGGCCAGGGAGGGCAAAGGAAATGTAATAACATGTATGTGGCACTGTGCACGTGTCACAGGCTCGGTGCAGTGCCCAGTAACACAGCTGAACGGGATGTCACCACTGTAACACACGTGTTATTACACGTTCACCTCCTAAGTCTGTAGCACAGAGGTGCCCAAGTTCGGTCCTCGAGATCTACCTTCCTGACAGTCTTAGTTGTCTCCCTGTTCCAACACACCTGAATCCAATGAAAGGCTCATTAAAAGCCTGCTAACGAGTCCTTCATGGTATGATGTGGAAATGTTTGCCCAGAACATGACGACCTAAAATAAACATGTACCTCGTGTTCCACAGCGCAGCACAGAGAGCTGGTCAAGTCCCTTTCACCCACTGGCAAGCATAATCCACCTTTTTCATGAATACGAAGTCTGTGATAAAAGTAACGGACCTTATTATTTTTTTCAAAAACCATATGGATTTGAATCACGTGTGATTACATCAGACATGCTTGAACCCTCGTGGGCATGCAAGAGTTTTTTCACGCCTGTCGGTTACGTCATTCGCCTGTGGGCAGTCTTTGAGTGAGGAGTCGTCCACCCTCTCGTCGTTTTTTCATTGTTTAGGAATGGTTCAGAGACTGCTGCTTTGTTTGATAAAAATGTTTTCAAAAACTGTAAGGCACAACTGAGTGGACACCATTCGATAAATTCAGCTGGTTTTCGGTAAAAATTTTAACGGCTGATGAGAGATTTTGGTCTGGTAGTGTCGCTTTAAGGACGGCCCACGGCGCCTGATGGCGATCTGCGCTTCAAGGCGGCAGCGTCTCGCGGTTTCAAGTTGAAAACTTCCACATTTCAGGCTCTGTTGACCCAGTAAGTCGTCAGAGAACAGAGAACTTTCAGAAGAAGTCGGCATGAGGAATTTATTCAGACATTCCATTGTTAACGGACATTTTGTAATGAAAGAACGTGCGGGCAGAGTCGCATGTCGTGTTGTGTGGGCCGCCAGAAGAGGAGGTACTGCTGGCCCACCACTAGAGGGTGCCCTGCCTGAAGTGCGGGCTTCAGGCACGAGAGGGCGCTGCCACCTCCAGGAACTGCCGAGGTGACAGCTGTCACCCATCAATCATGACAGCTGTCACTGATCATCTACATTACGCCAGGAATAAAAGCAGGAAGACACCTCCACCACATCGCCGAGATATCATCTTCATTGAGAGGTAATATCCTCAGCCATTTGTGGTAATCTACTAATCTATCTATTGTGAGTGTTTGCAGGAGTACCGGTCCTTAGTTTGTGGAGGCTGAGTGAGTGCAGGACGGCACTCTTTTCCTCTGAGCGATCACTGCTTACACATATTGACAGTACCAGATCCGACACGCCGAGACGGTGGCCACCTGGGGACTTCGGGACTTGGCGGCTCCAGTATCCCTCGGGTTCGGTGGCGGTGGAAATCGTGTGGTTCCGGTTCGTCTCCAGACGGGCGTCTCCTATCATCGAGCCTGCCCACACGACACCTTTATTGATTGACTTGTATACATTCTGTAATCTGCTGTGTTTGGTTGTGGCATTCACAACAGTAAAGTGTTCTAATTTAACTCCTTCTATTGTCCGTTCATTTACGCCCCCTGTTGTGGGTCTGTGTCACTACACTTTCCCAAAATGTCGGGCCGGACCCGACCGCGGGGGGTCGCGACAGGAAAAACACCTCCGTTGGAAACCTTAACGGGCAAGTTGGAACATGCCCAAGCTGTTAAACAATTTCTCAGTTACTCACTTGTTGAAAGCCATCAAAAGCCGCCTGAATTTTACAAATGGTTTTCAACACGGAGGTGTTTTTCCTGTCGCGGCACACACAGATTCGTCGAGTCGTCACGGAAACAACTCGGCGAATTTGCGCGCATGTCTTTCATTACAAAATGTCCTTAAACAGTGGAATGTCCACATAAAGTCCTCATGCCGGCCTGTTCTGAATCTTCTCTGTTCTCTCACGACGTCCTGGGTGAATTAAGCCTTAAATTAGAATGTTTTCAGGTCGAAGCAGGCCGACGACGGTGCCTGGAAGCGCTGTGCGACGTCCCGCTCCGTGGGAAGTCCTTACACCGACAGAAACACCCCATAATCTCTCATCAGCCGTTAAACTTTTCACCGAAAACCAGCTTAATTTCTCAAATAATGTCCACTCGGATATTCTTCACAGGTCCAGAAAAAAAGTTGATAAAGCAACGCGCGCCGTCCACAGCAGCTATTCAGACAAAGAGATTCCGATGGGCGGGGTGGAGCACTCCTCACTCAAGGCCTGCCCACAGGCGAATGACGTCACCGACACGCGTGAAAAAACTCACGCATGCGCACGAGGGTTCAAGCTTGTCTGACGTAAAAACATGTGAATCAAATCCATTTATTTTTTGAAAAAAATAAAAAGGGCCCTTCTTTTTCATCACAGACCTCGTATAGCCCATGTGAAGCGCCGTCCCACAACGATAATCCAAGTGCAGTTGTGTTAAAATGCGTATCAAGTAAAATTTAAAAAAAAAGAAAGTCCACTGACTGCATCTGAATCTTGTGCACATGTGGGAAGTTGGCGCACTGTCAGCACAGTTCAACAGCAGCTACGGAGTCCAGCCGGACAAATAAAATCTAGCAATGTAAGTATATACTGATCAAACACCTATAAAGGGATTTTTCACCGGACTAACAGCAGGTGATCAGTGACAGCTGTCAGCCTTTTTGTGCACTCACTGAATGGACAGCTCGAGTGCTGGTACAGCATTTATGGACACATACACATGCAGCTGGGCGAACATTTCGTCCACTCACACTCACACTGCTTTGATCACAAGTTCTACACACGTGCACTCTGTCATGTGAGACGCACACTGATGAGAGGTCAGTTTAGCGCTGGGAATGTGAGGACAAGCAGAGATTTGAGATGGCTGAGTGAGTGGGTGAGTGAGCTGGTGAGTGAGCTGGTGAGTGACAGCTCCAGTGTCTGTGCCATCTGACATCAATCTGTGTCATCTGACTGTTGTCTGAAATATGTTTTGGCTGCATCCTGCCGGTGTGCACGAGGCAGTCCAGATGTGTTCGGACCACGGCTGGCCACGCCTCTTTTCTTCCCGACTGCGTCGGATCATGGCACAATTTGCCGTGTCGGAATGGTTCCTCCACATTCTTGCTGTGTGTGACGGGGGCCTTAGTTTGACAGAAGGCACATGGGACACGTGGGTCTAGATTGGTGTTTTCATGTATGACAACTCTGCTACTATGAAGCTGTGACTGCAAATGAAATACAAGAACGTTGAACCATCCAATTACAGCCACAGAACCCTATTACTCATACATCCCTTCACTCATTCAATTTTGTACAAATAAGAAAATCAGTTGAGTACAATGGTAAGAATATTTCACAAGGTGAAAGATGGAACATTTCATCTTTTACCAAATAAAATATTCTTTCCATTCCACGAATGAAAATAAAAATCATTATTTGTTTTATATAATGCCTAAAGTACATTCTTGTCATTTGATATTGTATTTAATTATAAACAAGAGGAAAGGGATTTATATTTTGGTGTGTGTCACTGGTCCATGAGGTCAAGAGGTTCCAAACAGTCCAACACAAACTTTAAATAGCAGTCCAATCCAAAACTGTTCTTGGTCAACTTGTGAAAACAGTCAGATAGTTAAACACTCCTGAGGATGTTCAAAAACACTCCTGAGGATGTTCAAAAACACTCCTGAGGATGTAGTCTGTACCTGATGCCGTGCATCGACTCCTTCATGTACAATCTACCATCTGCTTTCCTCAGTCCAGCGAAAAATCACAACAGAAATTTGTCGAGCTCTTCATCCAACGTCCCAGTGAATACTGCAAATGCCTCCAGACGACTTACAGCATACTGGATTTGTTTTTTTGTGTTAGAAGAATGAGCACCGTCAACAAGATAGTTCAAACCCCGTCATTTTGTTTGTAAGATAAGCGCTGTCGCCGCTCATGTGAGTGAGTGGTGGTCATGGAGTGCAATAACACAAAATGTATAGAACCAAAATTGCATGCTAAATACAACAAGATGTCAAATGATCAATATCACGTGACCTATAAACCACCAGTCAAATGACAAAGATCTATTTAGTGTTTATATAACTGCTTCTAATCTTGTCTTGGCTGTGAAAATAGTGATTTGAATTTAAAATCTCTTTACATTTAGTTTGCCCAGTTCCTCACTGGATTTGAAAATAGAAGGAGTGTACAGACAAATGCCCATAATTCCTGAATGGTTAATACCATGTTTTTTGTTAAATCCCATGAATTAAATGGTGCTATGTTACATTGTTACAGAAAACATGTTCACCAAAGTGAAATTATCACACCTAAAGTCACACTGCTCTCATTAATTACGGAAGAACAAACGTGTTAAACGTATTATGAATGATAAAATACAAACATTTGCTGCGTGAACCTTGACTGAACACCAACATTTCGGTCTTTCCTCTGCACCTCTCTAAATAGCTGGTATTGTGTCATGGTGGAAGGGATCCTCACCAATAGGTTGGCATCAGTCTATGACTTGGACCGCGGCAAACGTGAGCTGATCTGCTTTAATCTCCTCTGACCTCTCATACAGGAGTTTGGACAGCTGCCCTTCCAGGCAATTACCGCACAACTGGCAGGTAAGTTTGAACAATTTAAAGTGTTATTGCAATAGAGGAGCCAACAGACTGATAGTGACTGTTGCTGTGTGTAATAGTCATTTCATGTCAGCTATTACTGGATCCTTTAGGTTTTTCTTTTCTTTTCTTTTCTTAACACCGGACGACACGCAACGCCACAAGTTTGCGTCTCTCGCCTGGTGATGGATGCACCACTATCGCTCGGTGTGTCGCTCTGCTTTTGCTGTGAAAATTCACCCCAATGCGTCATCAAATAGGAGGAGCTTCCATTCCACTCGCTGTCAAGTCAATATGTTGGACCTTGATCACATGGAGCGAGTTGCTGTGCTCTATTTGTTGTGGAAAGCTGACAAACGTCGCCAGCAGCGCCGACCCTGGGTTCACAACATCCTCATGAGATGTTCCCAATTCGGGGAGTTTCATTATTTGCTGCAAGAGCTGCATCTGGATGAAGGCCGCTTTCAGCAGTACTTCCACCTCTCCAGGACCCAATTTCAGGACCACCTGTCCCATTCGCGCGTGTGAACAATTAAAAAACAAACAAAAAAATAATAACAATTAACAAAAAAATTGGCTGTTACTCGGTCTCCCCTCCAACTCTGTCATAATTGTGTTATAAACCAGTCAGCGTTTGTTTTATTATACATCTGTGTAGTTAATAAATAAAATAATCTTCACGGCTGATTCATTCGCATGCGCACGTAAAAAAAAAGCTGGCTGCTGCCGCTGCTGCAGTGCTGCTGCTCGCTCTCCCCTCAAATTCTGTCATAATTGTGATATAACGGACAAAAGGGACAGAAGTCCTGCTCACAGGCTGGCTGCCAGAGACAGGACATGTCCACACCAACTATAAACTCCAGATATCTCCACGTCACTACATATCCAGTCCCCGATTGGTCATCGCGACGTGACAAGATGAAAAAGTTCAGATTTTTCAACTTGGAGAGGAGAGCAACACGACGCGATATCACGCCACAAATGCGCCAATCGCTCAAAATCGCTTCATTTGCATCCATCGCGTCACATTGCATAGCTTGGAATTTTGTGGCGCCACAACGCGTCCTTCGTGTCCTCCAGTGTGAACATGGGATCAGTCAACAAATGACACTGAAGCTTTGTTGATTACTAAATGGATGAGAGCAGAATGACAACAATGTGTTTTATTGGACTGGAAAGATACACGGGTGAGAGTGTCGGGCTTGTACCGCAGAACTGCACCACCAGGACAAAAACATGTTTCGAATAAGACAAACTTAAATTAACACCTACTAAATAATGCCAAATGCACATCAATTTGGAAATCAACTATTAATTAAATCCAGCAACATATGTTAAATATGTAAAACTGTACAAATCTATGATTCATTAACATTCTAGGAGCACATTTGACAATTAAGTCTAGATCTCACAATATAATTATTAAAGGGGTCATGTTGTACAAAATCAGAGTTGGCACATCCAACCTGATGGAGCTTGACAGGTGCTGAAAAGGGGCAAAACTGCTCAGAGATAGGTGCACCAAGCTTGTGGCATCATACTCAAGAAGACTTGAGGCTGTAATTGCTGCCAAAGATGCATCAACAAATTATTGAGCAATGAGTGTGAATACTTATGTACGTGTCATTTCTTAGTTTTTTATTTTTAAGAAATTTGCAAAAATTTCAGAAAAAAAGTTTTCCATGTTGTCATTATCTGGTGGTGTGAGGAGAATTTTCAGGGGGGAAAAATGAATTTACTCCATTTTGGAATGAGGCTGCAACATAAAATGTTGTAACAGTGAAGCCCAATGAATACTTTCTGGATGCACTGTATCAACATCCCGCTCAAATCCAGCTCCCGCCAGCATAACGTCTTGAAACCGAGAAAATTTTGCTGAATGCAGCTGTCTGTGTTGCCAGTGGAAATATGACGCCATCCACCCATCCATCAGAGCCTCAAATCCATGGTACACTGACATTAAGAGATATTGCCACTTGACAAAATATTTAAATATGTAACTAATTTATTTGCTCTGTCAGTCACAGTGCTGAAGCTGGGGAAATGAAACCTGTTGTTAGCAGATAGACAAACACCAGTTGGATTAATTTTTGTAATAACTTAATAATATGGATTATATATTACCAAAAAGGGGTTCAGGTTAGGATCAGGTCAAGTCTTTTATTTTTAAAATTTGTCTAACTGGCTTTCTGTCTGTTGTAAAACCTGATGAAGTGCAGCATGTAGGTGATGTTTTCAGCGTGCCGCTCTCTTTCAGAGTGACAGTAACAGTCATTCAGATTGTTGTCCAGGTGCAGTTTGTTGATGGGGTTGGGGGTTGTTGGCTTTGTCATTGGTGATCGACCTGAGCCCCTTCCAGTCGTTGGCTGAGAACTGGTGACAGAGTTTCTTGCAGTACAGTCATTAAGCTTTTGTCACTGTCTTATTAAATCTGTACTTGGACTCTGAATTATTGTATTGTTTTTAGTTTGTTTACTAATTTGCATTTCACTTACTTTATTTTTCTATTTTGCATGCCCTTATGCCTGGTGCACACAGCAGGATAATTAGGCCGATATCGGACCCAATCTTCCCCTTTTGACAATCTTAACCCCTTAAGTTTCTAGATCCCCCCCCCCATTGTGCTGTCTGTTCTTCTGTAACTTGTTTTTCTCCTGCAGGTGTGACACAGCACCACTGGTCTGAGAAATCCGCCATGTTGTTCAGGAGCCATGTGGAACAGCGGGCGTTGGTCGCCCGCGTGGCGAGTGTCCTTGAAGAGTCAAAGGATTGATGTGACTTACAGGAGCCCAGGTTGACTGTTTATCTGGTGGACACCACAGTGGAGGACAGGGATGTTTGGATTCACACCCTAATGGCAAACATTGATGACCAGTCCTCAACCGCTAAGAACTCCCCCGCTAACTAGCTCTATTTTGATTAACCTGTTGGCATGTTATTTATTTTTGAGAGAGAACTTTTGTGGTGGTGCCAACAAAACAAGGGAGTTTTTGATTCCCCTTAAGTGTGTTCTTTAATGTAGCCCATCGGTTGTTAGTACTATTGTGTCAACTTAGTGTCACAGTTGAAACCATAATATTAGTTCATTTCATGTTGACTTGCTGTGTAATTTTTCTTTAGGTTTTTATTTTGGTCAATATATGTGACATATTGCTTGTTCTTTGTCCTGATATACCTTCCTCCCACTAAAAATTAAATTTAGTCATTTCTAATGTATGCAGAAATGTTTGGTTTTTAATTAAATATGTGAACCTTGTCGCTGCTTAACAGATGACCCATTTCTTGTTAGCTGGTTGACGATGCTTTTCTGGTGCTTCAAAATCATACAGTCGGTGGCGTCTTTTAAATTTAAAATGTCACTGACTGTTGGTTGCTGAATTCTGATTAGTTATTTTTCTCCTAGTGATGGATGTAGTTATTTGTTTCAATCATTGTGTGCCACATATGGCAAACATACGGATTTGATTCACAGATTGCTGTCGGTTAATATATTTCTCGTTTGGTTGCTGTGATGATGAAAAATATGAACGTTTGTTTTCCCTACACAATGTCTTATGCAGAGAAAGAAAGCAGCTCACTGTCATGTGACCACAGTGGAGGAAGTAACCCTGTCATATCACCCTTAACCTTATTCATATTGCATGCTTTTTTTCTGAGCCCATGGATTTGCAGTGTCTATTCAAAAAGCCGTGCAATGACACTGAAGTACATTGTTGTTTGAACTTTTTTCTGAATAGATGCATCGAGTGGACTTGGAACACAAACTGCTTTATGGGGCCCTGTTTAGCCTGAGATATGGTCATCAATGCATTTTAAGACCTCTGATGCATAAGGACAGCTCATCCAAGTTTGATAGAAATTGCTCTGTGACAGTAGCTTCTCTCACTCAGTCTAAAAATGTAAAGCTGAGCTATAAACATAAATTCCACCTCCTAAGTCAGAGTATTTTGGACTTAATTTGCAGCAGTCATTATGAAATACAAAAGTTGTTGCACTATCTGGTAAATCTATCTGGAGTACTTGCTGTACAACTGACTGCCTGTGTTAACTGTAATCTGTTTGTCCATATGCAGTGCATCCAGAAAGTATTCACAGCACTGCAGTTTTTTTTTACATAAATTTGCAAAAAAAAAAAAATTGTCATCATTATGGGGTGTTGTGTGGGCCGCTGAAGAGGAGGTACTGCTGGCATACCACCACCAGAGGGCGCCCTGCTTGAAGTACGGGCTTCAAGCAGGAGAGGGTGTCGGAGCAACAGCAAGTGACAGCTGTCACTCATCAACAGTCACTCATTCACTGTCACTCATTCTACTATCATCATCCACATCACCATAAAAGCCGGACTGCAACTCCACCTCCCCACCGAGAAATCAGCTACCAATCAGGTAACCTTCTCTGCTGTGATTTTCTGAGACTGAATATTGTTCTGTGTGCAGCCGTTTGTCCTGTCGCTTCAGTCTTCTGCTGGATTGGCGCATAGTGTGGGTTTGCGACGTCTTCGCCTCTCATTCCTTCCAGAGAAGTGACTGACAGGAGCTGCACGGGTGTTTCTGTTTCTGGAGGTGGAGGTTCTCCCTCCCGGAGGAACTGAGTACGGAGAGATTACTGGGTGTGTATCCACACACCCACCATTAACTGTTTCTGTTTCTGCCAGCAGTACCAGGTCTGACAGCTGGAGACGGTGGCCACCTGGGACCCAGGACTTGGCGGCTCCGGTGTTCTTCAGATCCGTTGGCGGTGGAAGCCGTGTGGGATCCGGCTCTTCTCTGGACAGACGTCTTCTATCCTCGAGCCTGCCCACACGTCACCTTGTGTATGATTGACTGTACTCAACTGCAATTGTCTGTATTCGGCTGTGTAATTCACATTAAATTGTTACTTTTTGGCTTAATCCATTGTCCGTTCATTACCGCCCCCTGTTGTGGGTCCGTGTCACTACACTTTCACAACATTGTGAGTAGAATTTTGAGGCACAAATTAATTTCATCCATTCTGGAATAAGGCTGTAACATAACAAAATGTGGAAAAAGTGAAGTGCTGTGAATACTTTGTTACACTGTATATAGTTTGACTACGTATAAAAATAGCAACATTTTAAATGGTTAGTGCAATATTAAGGAAAAGATACAATCAACAGGCATAACGACAGCAAGTCACTGTCCAACACCTTAATGGACCTGACTGTATCCTGACTTTAGTGTCTTGCATGTAATTAACTATGACTGTGGCTCAGATTTGCATTCTTTGAAGGCTGCATTCATCGCACTAAAAACAGGTGTATCTTCTGCTTGCTCAAACAATTCCTTGAGTCCTTGTGCAAGGGCCAACATCCCCACCAAGACAAAATGGATTGAAATTTAAAAAAGGGGGGGGGGGGGGGGGAACTGACAATTCCGGGCTCCATATGAAGAATTATTTATACTTTTAAAAATTATCTACATATACTTGTATGTACTGAGAAATAATTCCTCAACTACGAGTTACACCCACTACACTAAGTTGTGCTGTTAAATTTAGTTGATTTTAATCATTTTCTGACTGCATCAGTTGATGCAGCGTGATTACACACTGATGTTACAAGTGAAGAAAACTTTAATGCAAACTCATAACTTCATCTAAACCGTTTAACCATCAACACAAGTTGTAGCGTGTGTGTTCAGACTCAGCAGCAAAAATACAAATTTTACAAGCACAAAGACTTCCTAAAAGGTTGGACTTTGATGCACTGGGAATCTTGTTAAAGTTGAGGGTCACATGGAATTCAGTCAATATCAGCAGATTCTGGAGAACAATGTTCATGAATCAGTGACAAAGTTGAACTTGCGCCGGGGCTGGATCTTTCAAAAAGACAATGACTCTAAACGCTGCTCAAAATCTACTAAGGCATTTATGCAGAAGAACAAGTACAATGTTCTGGAATGGCCATCTCAGTCCCCAGACCTGAATATTATTGAAAGTCTGTGGTGTGATTTTAAGTGGGCTCTCCATGCTCAGAAACCAACAAACCTGGGATGTTTTGTAAAGAATAGTCCAAAATACCTTCAACCAGAATCCAGACTCTCATTGGAAGTGATTAGAGGCTGTTATTTCTGCAAAAGAAGGATCTACTAAATATTGATGTATGTTTTCTGTTGGGGTGCCCAAATTTATGCACCTGCCTAATTTTGTTTAAAGAATTACTGCACACTTTCTGTAAGTCCTATAAACTTAATTTCACTTCTCAAATATCACTTTGTTTTTCTGCTATATAATATATTTAATCAAAACTGCTGATCCAAACAACCAATGATTTATAAAGGAAAATCATGGAAATCATCAGGGGTGCCCAAACTTTTGCATACAACCGTATGTTACAGTTGTGCAGCACTTTAAGAAAATGAATCAGTTTAACATCAAAGAGTAAAAAGGTGATGATCCAGAAGAAAGAAAAAAGTGACATAGCAGCGTTTTTTCTTGGCTTTTTTTTAATTTTTTTTATTAACAGCTGGTGCAGGCCAGGAAACACACTTCAATCTACACTACACATTATTATTATCACTTACTGAGGCTTTGCTGGGCCGGTAGCATAGATTTACATTTACGCTACCTGTCTGTACCTGTCCGCAGTAGCAGGCGGTATCCCAATACATCTTAGCGCGCAGCCCAAGAACTGTCCGAAGAGGAAAAGATGAGTGTGGCGAGAAGTGTGTGTTGGTGCCAATATGGATATTACAGATGATTTTATCATGGATAGTCAGACAATGAACAGGACCCAAAGCAGCCAGCTTGATGAAGACGCACTGGCAAATTTGGAGAGCAGCGTGTGCCAGTCAACATGACAAAAATTAAAGAGAGACAACTTTTATGTACATGTTTGCTGGGTGTTGTGCATTTTGAAATTACATTAAATATTGTGAATGTTATTCGACATGTTGTGTATCTCAGTAAGTGATAATAATGCAAATAACACGCAGTTGTCATGCGGTATGCATTTTCTGAGTCCCTCCGTCCATGCTGTCGCCCGCAATGCCCGATATTCTCCTTCGTTTAACTCGGGCGAATATCTGTCATTTTAGGTGACTGGGCATGAACGGAGGGACTCTGAAAATGCATGTTATTGTATTATTACTATGTTAAAAAAAAATGTCTTCATTTGTGGGTTTTAAGAAGTCCCTCTTCTGATCGCCGTCCTTCAGGGGGGGATCTTGCTGTACAGGATGACCTTCTTGGGGTTATCAGGCACTGGACAGATGATGTCACAGATGTCTTTTAGTTGATCCACGTTCTTCAGGATGTCTTCAGGCAGTTGGGTCTGGAAAAGATACAAAAATATTCGAGTTAAAAGTCCATCAGGTAACTTTTCAGAAGAGTTCTCACAGACACTCATTAAGTGTGTTTTTAATGATGTGGTGTTTAGTAAAGTCATTTACTGATCACAGCTGCTCTGACTGATGAAGAAGGTAAAAGCAGATGGAGTGTTTCAGAATGTCACTTACTTTGTATTTGTCCTGGAAAACTTTTGGCAGCGCCTTGGCCCACAGTCCATGAGGGAACGTCTTCAGCAGCTCCTTCAGCCTCAGTTTCAGTTCTGGGCTGAGAGCTGCAGGGGAGGAAGGAGGGCTGGAGGAGGAAGACAGGAAAGAATTCATCAGATGATTCTCTCTGTGACACTTTACCATCACTTCATTGTGTGTGACATGAGTTTCATCTCAGCTTTAAGTCAACATTTCAACTATTTCACTCCCTCACTGTTCCCTCTTCTTGTTCCCCACAGACGCTGATTTACCCTCAAACATCAGACCATCATCTGAACATTTGTCCAAACTTGATATGTGGATGACAGTCAGCTCCAGGAGTTGCACCTAAGGGGTTTGTTTTGGCAAAGGTCAAGCTCAATGGGGTGAAAGGTCAAGGTTTTGTGCACCAAACACAGCACACATTTGGAGGTGGATTCTGGAATTGCCCAGGTCAGATTAAATCGATGAAGGTGAAGGTCATTGTTGTCAAAAGTAAAAAAAAAAAAAAAAAAAAGTTTCTCATTCTGATTTAAATGAAACTTGGGACACATTTGGAGGTGTTTTTTGGAAATGACCAGCAAGTTCACATTGTCCTGACCTTCGTCATTGGGGCCGAGCTCATGTCTTCCCGTCATTGTTGGCTGACTCCTCCCAGGTCCTTTTGCTGATTTCTACCAAACCTGCCATGTCAATAAAAGCTGACCCTGAAACTGCCCTGAAATAATTAATTTTGACAAAGGTCAAGGTAAAGGAATTTGATTTTCAAACCACAATTGGGTCTTGATACAACCAAAGTTGGGAATGTGTCCAAATTCTTGCCACTTTATTGGACCAGTTTCTTGTGGCTGTTGGACTGTCCCAGGGCTGTCCCTTCTTAACAATCCTGTTTGTGATTTTTGTTTTGTCTTATGAACAGGATTTCAAAGCTCAGTCAGAAATTGGAGGGTGTCCAGTTTGGTGACCACAGACTCACATCTCTGCTTTTTGCAGATGATGTGTTTCTGCTGGTGTCAGACTGAGACCTCTGATGTGCACTGGGCATGTTTGAGGCCCAACGTGAAGTGACTAGGATGACAATCATCACCTCCAAATGGTCATGAGCTTTGGGTAGGGACTGAAAGAACAAGATCATGAATAAAAGAGAAATGAGGTCTCTTTGTACAGTATTCCAGTCTTACACTCAGGGACACGGTGAGACATTTTAATAGCAAGAGAGACTTGGAGTAGAGCCATCGATCTTTCAGACTGAAAGCAGATCACAAAGCTGGTTCAGGCATCTACTGAGGATGCACCCTGGTCATCTCCCCCACCAAGTCTTCCAGGCACATGGGAGGAGGCCACAGGGAAGACCCAGGACACACTGGAGGGATTTTATCTCCCAGGTGGCTTGGGAACACAGCGGGATTCTCCCGAAGGTGGTTAAAGGTCAGAACAGGGAAGTTTGAGTTGAGCTGCTTAGTCTGCTGACACATGACCCAGATAACTGACAAAACTGAATGAATTTGTAGTAAATGTGAGTTGGACTCTGGAATCGCCTTGCCTAGGTCAGCAAGAGGTCAATGATTTGAGTGAAGTCGCGGTCAAACGTCAGACTGCCGTAGCTGTTATTGTCTTCATGTCCACAATAAGTCCTCTTACTGAGTCAGAAAAAAAGATACAAGGAACCAATGCAAGTGTGCAAGTCCAACTCTAAATCACATCATTCACTCACTGTGCTGAAGACGGGCGTGAGGACCGGTGTTCTGTCGGGACCATCCTGATGTCCCTCGTCATGATGAGGCCGGCATTCTCTCTGCTGGAGGTGGACGGCCTGTGAGCAGTCTGAGGTTTGTCTGCAGAAAGAGAGAGAAACAGTCTTCAGCTAAAGTCCAAACCTGCTGAGACAGACACACGTCTCTGTCTCACTGCTACTGACTGTACAGGGGCCTGTACTACGAAGCGGGGTTAACTTACTCACATGTAACCCAGGGTTAATTTCTTAAACCGGGGTTGACAAAACCTGGTGTTCTCAAGTGGTGTTAATCGGTACTACGACGCTGATTAAGATGTTGATTTGTTGAACGTGTGTTAACCTAATTGGAGTTTGTGCGCATTCACATAAAAGGGGCAGGTTGCAGCGCACGTCACCATTTTTCAATGATGGCGTGGTCACCGTACTTTACCTAAGAAGAATGCACGATTATTATGCGGAGCTACAAGGAATTTAAATTAACGTTAAGGGGGAAATCGAACACATAGTCTGCCAATAAAGCAAGACAGGCTTGTTGGCAACGTATCGCTGATCGGGTAAATGCGTAAGTACAATTCAATTGTTCTCCAAATCTGTTACAGATGATTAACCTGTGGAATGTCTGATATGTGTAAAATAATGACCTTTCATTAATTTCACCCAGATGCAACACGATTCAGAAGTGGGCATAGGTCTACTAATAGATGTTAGGTTAATTTAATGTTTACTAAATAGGCTACCTATCTAAGGATTTAAAGCCATTAATGGTCATTCTGTTAACATAGTTACATATATATCACTTTGGCATGAAGGTTGTCCAACAGGACAGCCCCATTTGGGGAGAAAAAGAATGTGAAATATGTAATTATATTACAATATTTAGAAAAATCGCCCAAACCAAAGCAACCCTTATGTGGCTGAAATAAGTGAAAAGAAGGTGAGCTTAGAGTGGACTACACGATAATGGATATATGAAATAGGCCGAATAGAACGGCTATACCTGCACATTGATACTGTGAAAAGATTTGCGACTGACATAATAGCCCTCGTGCTCTCCCAGGGGTGCACTGATTGGGATTTGCGTGCAATCAATGGCTCCTATTACTCTTGGGAAACCTAGGATAAATTGTTAATAAGCCCCACTTCGCCTAATTAATGGACATGCATTAGACCTATTTTGATATTAGTAATTACCAGCGATTGCATAAAACCCTTCTTTGATTTGCATTGCGGATAAATGGCCAGGGAAAACGACAAATGCATCCAACAGTTTAGATAGAGCAAGCACTACCTTGCGAATCATACGACATACAGTATTCTTGCTCAGATGTTCAGCATCACCGATGGAATACATAAATTGTCCACTGGCAAAATATCTAAGCGTAAGGCACATTATCTGCTCGATCATCAGGGCATTGCTACAATGGGTGATGTTACAGACGTCTGGCCCGATCAGCTGACAAAGATAACGAATTCTCTTGGCTGAGAATCTATATCTTTCATGGAGAATATCGTCCGGGTATGTCAGCGGATTCTGGCGGTCTTTAAAAAATCCTCGCCCTGCAACGAGAGCCCCTCACAATTTGTGCCCCAATATCAAACGGATCATCCAGGTAGGCCGGCATTGTCTTCGGAGTGATTGACGGTGGATGGGCGGTACTTATAAAGGGAGTGGTTAAGCGAAAACCTCAAGCTAACCTAGAACATAACCTGCTCGGAGCAGGTTTGGCACGCAGTGTAAATTGCCATGGCAGCATACCTCGATCAAAACCTATCCACCTTTAGTAGTACGGGTTAACCGGGAAGTTACTCCACACGTCATCAACTTACTCCCGAAGTTACCCTGATAAGCCAGTAACCCTGCTTCGTAGTACAGGCCCCAGATCTGCAGATATCTGATCCACCAAACACAATAATAATTCAATTAAAGGTGGCAACATAACAAGACACTGGCAAAATAAATGTCTACGTCTCTCCTGGACTCAGCAGCTGCACACAAACATTTCCTCAGGTTTAAAAGTTGTATCAGGTAAATATGGCTCAGGGTTGTTTTGTACAAAGCACCACACCAAAAGATTTACAGACTTTTCTAAACTGTCTGAAAAACTTTGTCATGACTTTAATATCATTTTGTATTTATTCTAAGACAACGCTGCACATACAACATTCATACTGTCTAAAAATTACGAACATGGATATGAAGAATGTTTTGTTTTTTCATGAAAAGGGGTTCGATCTTCAGAGTGACTGACTCAGGAACATCTTGATTGTCTGCTCAGTTCTAATCCAGAAATATCACTTATGGTTCAATTTTTTTGACGTTTACTGAGAAAAACATGCACATGTGTACATCCACAGAAAGTCTCTTCAGCCAACCAGACGTGTCTGATTAGACTTTCGCTGATTCTTTTCCAACATTAAGGGGTTAACTTTGAGCTTGCCCCGTACCATTACATTGTTCCAACTCCACAATGGAACAGTTAAAAACGTTTTTGTCCCAAGTGAAATGTTGAAACTAAAAACGTGTAAAAATAATGCTCAGGTTGAAAAATCCCATGGTTCCCCTTTAAAAGATTATATTCAAAAACCAAAATTTACCGTTGAATACTCGCGGTGCAACTGGTCTGACCCTCACACTGGCGTTGATCTGGTGTGGTCGGTTCATGTCCTTTGAGACCTGCTGAGGGCTTCTCACCTTGACTGTCTGGGGCTCGGTGGATGAAAAGCACATCATCTGCAAAGAGTCAAAAACAAACATTGATGTGTATAATCCACGACCAGCAGTAAAATATCAGCATTTGGTGTAATTATATGGATGTTGGATGGTGTCATAATGGCACATATTGTTTTATCAGGGTTAGGGTTAACCCTGTAATTTTGATGTGAAACACCAGCTGTTGCGTTCAGCATATCAAGCTCATTTGTCAAAGTATTTCAGCTATTCTTCATAATTTTATGGTGCCAGCTGTTTATTTCATGCACCTTGTGTTATAGATATGTTGTGAAACAGAAGCTACAGTCCCAATTTCATCACTTTCTTCTGTGTGAGGTTGGAACCTTCAGCATCTGATGGTGAGTAAACAAACTGGAAATTTAATTCTGATGTTAAAAATATTCAACAGGCAGTAAGTATATAATGTAGCAATATGTCCACCATTGGACGCATAATGGTTCTTCAGTCAGTCTGTTTTGTCCTTTCTTTGGTTTTCTAACAAGATCGCACAGGATCACTTGCTTAATATGACTGAAGTCTGATTTCTTCCGTTTACGGCGAATCATCCAAACTTCCATCATCTAATAAAGACTTCAGCATTCAGAGGTTTGGTTCAGTTCTTTCAAGAAGAAACTTTAGAAGTGAATTTACAGGGATTGATGCAAGTTTCACTTCAAAACCATGTAGTTTTTGGATCAGATTTGATGTAATCAACCTAAAGATGCTTACGTTTGACAAGATAAGTGTCAAACAATTTTATTCCTCAAATAAAAGAAATGTAAAATGCTGGTAAAATTAAGAACAGATATTATTTATATTGGAGTTTTTGTTTTAGATTTCTGAATCTCACAATTAATGTTGGTAAAACAAAAGGCAAGAAAAATCTTCACATTTAATAGTAAACACTGGTATACAAATATTTAGACGTTGTCTGCTTCGAAAATAAAATGTGCTACTTATTATGGATTTTGGCATGTTGAATTCAAATATGACAATAAAAGTGGCTAATTGGCTACTGTTTCCAAGATATACAAGGTTTTACATATCCATAATTATATTGTGTTAACAGTAGAGTTTTCATGAAAAATCATAAACATAGGTCTTTTTATGTTTCTCTGACTGTTTGTATAATATTTCACCTGTTCTCTTTTTGTAATATTTTAAAAATCAGCAAAAGGGTTATATATTAATTCTTAGAAGCACAGTAGTAGCATTTCTTAAAACTACAGCAATCAACAATTTCAAACATTTTCATTCTCTGTGGCCCAAAATGAGTAAAGTTTGAGATATATATATATATATGTGTGTGTGTTTCGTGTTTGGCAGAAATTTGCCTATTTAAAAAAAAGTTCTTTCTTGTTGAAATGTGGCTGACAGACACTGATCAAGTTGACCATTTGATCCAAACAAATCACAAACCTCTCCAAATCGATTCTGCTCCATGTGGACGATGGAGGGCATGCTGAGGAGCAGCGACATCAGTGTTCTGTGTCCCATTTTTCTGTAGGCGATGTTTTCTCCAGTCAGCAGCTTGTATTCTGATTTGAGTCGAGTCAGTGACAGTCGCCCCTTGTTCATGTGGAGGATGGCTTGGAGAGTCTTCTGAAACAGTTGAAGATCATCCATCTGTAGAAAAACAAATTCACAGATAAACAAACAAACAAAGAAACAAGCTGAAACTTTTATTCGTTATTTCCTTTCCTTACCACTGTCGCCTGTGTGCTTGCTGTAGTGGTTGGTAAGGTTTGACCTTACTTGTGTGAAGCACTTTGAAGCAACTTTGTTGTGATTTGCAGCTCTATAAAAAAAAAAAAAACAGAAACTGGAAACTGACAAAGTGAAACTTGGAGATGGAGAAAGTGAAAATTATCATCAGCGTCTCATCACATATAGAACGTGGCCTTTATGCTCTGAATAAAGTCAAACTTGAGTAAACTTGGTGGAATATCACTTTAATTTCTCCAAATTATTTTAACATTATTACAATATTTTTAAATGTCTATGTGACTTTAAATCTAAAAAACTGATAAATTATTTGATAAATCCTTCCCATTCTGTTATTTTAAACATCTAATGTCTAAAATACTGCTCAATTCAATGCATTTTAACCAGCAAAACAGTTACAGTATCTGAATAAGTGTCCCCTGTCTGTCTCTGTCTTTATTTACCTGAACAGACCCAAAGACAGCATCAAGTTACCCAAAACTCAGAAAGAGATTTTGAATGTTCATAATAATCAGAAATAATTGTTTAAGTCGTCTGCTGTGCTTGATTTATTACTCTTTATTTATTTATTACTTATTTTGAAAGGTTTTATTATAGGTCGCCAATGACAACTATGTTTTTTTCTGGAACTGTAAAAGCAAATAAAGAGATGTCGGATGGTGCGAATATTGTAAAAATTTTTACTTTGCTCTGGACAGGTGAAGATGTCCAGTTGCTGTTCCAAGCGCATCCAACTGCTAACTAGTTGTGGGAACTAAGTGTTAATTGCTGCTGAGTGAAAAATGAAGCTGGAGTGATTTGAAGTCAGGTGTCACCCATGGCAACCAAACAAAGCAAAACAAACAAAAAACCCTACAACCAAAAATAAATACATAATGACTATATTAAAATAAATTATTTTGAAACAATTACTCAGGAAAGAATTGTCAAGTTTAACTGTAAACAAATGTTTGCAGTGATTTAAGTATCTTTTTACTCCAGATAACTTGTGATCAGACAAACATCCCCATTCAAGTGAAAAACAAACTGCAACTGATGATTAAAACCATTAAAAACGTAGCCCCCTGATTTTGTAATTTTTATTTATTTTTAAAGGTTGCCACTGACTATATTCTAATAATAAAAGTCATTACAAACCTGTAAACAATTAGCTGGTCTGAAGATTATAAGAATCCAACTGTAGAAAGTCTTACTTTGCTGTAAACAGGTCACGACGTCCACTTATTCGTGTTGTTACAAGCACATCCAGCTGCTAACTAGTTGTGTAAACTAAGTGTTTACTGTTGCTGAGTGAAAAATGACGTCGGCGCGATTTTACGTCAGGTGTTACCCATGGCAACCAAAACAAACAAACGCAGCAACAAAAGATAAATGAAATGTCTATATTAAAATAATTTATTTTGAAACAATAACCCAGGACAGAATTGTCGATTTTACTAGAAACAATGTTTACAAAGTGATTTTAATATCAGAAGCCTTGATTTATTTTTACTCCAGACTTGCGATCAGACAAACATTCCAGTTCAAGTGAAACACAAACTACAACTGATAATTAAAACCATTAAAAACGTAGCTGCACCTGATTCTGTAATTTTTATTTATTTTTAAAGGTTGCCAGACGATCCAGTAAT
Organism: Thalassophryne amazonica; assembly: GCF_902500255.1. NCBI lineage: Eukaryota > Metazoa > Chordata > Actinopteri > Batrachoidiformes > Batrachoididae > Thalassophryne > Thalassophryne amazonica. The sequence continues at coordinate 58,930,551 of NC_047117.1, forward strand.
AAAAGTCATTAAACCCAAAACTGTAGAAAGTCTTACTTTGCTGTAAACAGGTGAAGATGTCCAGTTATTAGTGTCCTTCCAAGCGCATCCAACTGCTACCTCCTTGTGTGTCCCGCTGCTGTGCGAATTAGCTCCGGTACCACAGTCTTTTATACAAAGAGACTGGAGGCGTGTTTTTGAAAACATGGCTGTGATTGGTCCATCTGATACGTCGGCCGCTATTGGCTATCACGCCACGCTCTGTGATTGGCTGTGGCGTAACCGACGAAAATGTAAGTTGGTCCTCCAGAGACTGTGGTACCAGCGCTACGTTGTAAACAAAGGCTGTAGCCAATCAGAGAGCGGCGTGTCTCAGCCAATCAGCAAAATGTCAGACTCCTGACTAAAAGTCATGTGACCAAATAACCCGATACCGACTCCTTTGCATTGGCTGGAGGAGTGGAACCAACTTACGATTTTTCTTTCTTTCTTTCTTTTTTTTAATTTACATAAATATAAACAATACAGGCTAATAAAACAAATAGAACAGAAAACACAGAACAGTGGCTCGAGGTGTGCAAACAGATAAAGGCATTAAAATAAAGAGTTTACATAAAACAGATTCGAAATTAAATTCTCTTCATAATGTCACCCATGGCAACCAGACAAATCAAAAACTCGTTAGAAAACAGATTTTTTTTTTCCCCCCAAGCAATTACTCAGAATAAAAATGTGGAGTTTAACTGCAGAATAAAAAAAAAAAAAAAAAAAAAAAGATTTAAGTATCAGGAAGCCTTCTTGATTCACTCCATGTAGGTTTTAAAACGTGCTGTTAGACAAACATCCACTTCCAAGTGAAGCACAAACAACTACTGTAACTAATGAATAACTTTAATGAAAACATAAAGAAATAAACCATTTTCTAACACACAAAACAGAGGAAAATACAGCATATTAACCTTCTTTTTCCAGTCAGTTTTGTTCAAATTCAGATCACTTGAATGATTTTTTTAAATGTCCAGAGTCTCAGTCTTTGCTCTGCAGTCTGCGCTTCCTTATATTTTGCTGGGAATCGATGATATCAAACATCACAAAATAAGGTTAAAAAAAATTAACAAATATTTTGATCAATTAATATGAATAATTTACTGAGCCTTACATTTTGTAGCTGCCCCAATTATCACTCACAAAGTCACCCTGCTGTCAAAATGAAAAAGCATCATTGGTGCTGCTCTGTTATTGCTGAGATTGTCTGTAAACAACAAGTAAGGCTGAAAGATGGAACAATTCAGATAAAATATATCTTGTATAAAATATAGATCTTGCAGTCGATTAGCAACAATGCAAGTTTTAAAAGACAGTTAAAGTCAATTTTATTTAGTCAGCTAAGGGAAGAGGAATGTAATCCTTTTGTTTTTTAATGTGATTTCTTGTCCAAAAGACTAGCTTATCTTCTAGTCCATTATTTTCTTGTCCAAGACTTGCTACTAAATTTGTTGTCGTCTACACTTGCACAAGGATAAAGTTGCTATTTATTTTAATTTATTAAGATCTTCTTGTTCTCTGTTCAATTTGTACTTTTGTTTTATTGTATCCCAGTGTTTATATATACACGTGTGTATATATATATACACGTGTATATATATATATATATATATATATACACGTGTGTATATATATATATACACGTGTATATATATATATATATATATATATATATATATATATATATGTATATATATATATATATACACGTGTATATATATATATATATATATATATATATATATATATATATATATATATATATATATATATATATATATATATATATATATATAAACACCCGGATACCAATAAAACAAAAGTACAAACTGAACAGAGAACAAGAAGATCTCAATAAATTAAAATAAATAGCAACTTTATCCTTGTGCAAGTGTAGATGACAACAAATTTAGCACCAAGTCTTGGACAAGAAATATATATATATATATATATATATATATATATATATATATATATATATATATATATATATATATATATATATATATAAACTGTACACTTATTGCTACTTACATTAATTGATGAGACTATGTCTTTGCAATCTGTACATGTTCAACTGAGCTCCTCAATATTGTCAAGTTTTAGCCTCAGATGGACCACAATGTAAATAAGCGTTTGTTCTATTATGTCATCCATGTATCATTGATATATTCACTTTTCTGTCTTAACATTGATTTTACAAAATTAACTCAATCAATTCTGTAAATACTGATGACTTTTGTTTACTCTAAATACTATTTTATCTGAGTTAAGACTTTCCACATTGCCAGACTGGGAACTGCTCGACTCAGCATCCAACAGTTTGGTGAACACCTGCAGTGCCAGTTACATGTTCAGCTGGTGGTATCCGGCAACAGCGTTCACCTGCATCATCCTGTCAGCCGTCGTCTGGTAGAACGCCACCTGCGGTTGATCCCAGATATCCTGGACATCTTGATGATGACTCAGATGCTTCTCTAGCAATGTGTAGTTTTGAAACTACAAATCTTTTATATCAATTTAAATCATGTAATATACAAAACTGCTGGGTATGCTGGTGATTTTTCCACAGTTTTGGCAACTTGATACATACTGAAGGCAGGTGTCAGGTCCTTCATGATGCCTCTCATATTTTCTTTGCTTTATGTGGACTGAAATAAATGATGCATATTTCATCATATTTATCGTGTGATACCTCAGTAATATCAAAATAATTTATGACTGAAAATAAAATGTGAATTGTTCTTAACAATGAGTTTTGTTGTTCAGTAAAAGAGTGTGTTTCTTCTGGAACAATATCAGGATCTTCAAGATTCAGCCAGTATTTATAATGAAATCCTGGAGGAAAAAATGAGGAATTGCTGGAGTGAGACTGACTAAAATCCCCCCATATAAATATATATATATGTGTGTGTGTGTGTGTGTGTGTGTGTATTCAGGTCAATGTTGCAGACTGACCCCCCCCCCCCCCAAAAAAAAAAAAAAAACAATTTGGTCTGCCCCCTGCCTCCACTGCACCTGCGTCATTTCGGACCACAGCAGCACATCTGAGATGGATTCTCTACACCCAAAGCTATCAAAGGAATAATGGGATTATTAACTATCAGATGACAAGTTAAAACCTCTTAAATCATTCTAAAGTCAGTTTTAGGCAAGAATGAGGATGTTTTAAGCAGAAACAAGGCGATAATTGGTGATGCTTTGAAATGACAGAGGTGTGAATGCAGCAGGTGCAGCTTGTCATGGATGCTGCGCTCTGATTGATTCCTCTTTTATTATGAAATAATGCTGAATTTATGTGGAAATGATTGTTGTACAAAAGCTTCAGATATCTGTCGCTGAGATAGATGATTAGAGTGCAGTTTTAAGCAGAAACAAGGCGATAATCAGTGAAATAGTCTGACGTGCCAAAATGACGCATGCACAGTGAAGGCAGGGCGGTCTCGATTTTTAGGGGTACCGTTGGGTCTGTGACACCAGAATATATATTACAAAATAGTTTATTCTTGTTTAAGATGTCACATTTTTAAGGTGCAAAGATGCAGATATGGCTCAATAAAAAAATTTTTCCAAATAGAATTGTAACTTTGTGGAACAGCCTCCCTCATCATGTAGTAAATGCTCCATTAGTGTTTCATTTTTATTGTGATTGATGATATGGAACATATTATGCATGCAACTGAAAACAAACAATATACTGTAGGTTTTTGTTTTTTTTTACTTAGTATGTTATTATGCTTTCTACCCCTTTAAATTCATTTATTAGCAAAGAGAGTGGGCCGAGGCCTCAACTTTATCTAAAGTCTTGGGCTTTTAGTGAAGCTTAGGGGTAGTGGCTGGCGATCACCTTAACAATTCTTCTGTTTTTCTTGTTGCTTCATGCTGACAAATAATACTGTATTTGTTGTCTTTCTAATGCCTGATTATTAGTTGTTTTTTTTGTTTTGTTTTGTTTTTGAGGTGCGGTTCCATCCAGAGATGGGAGTAGCTAGGTATCTTCTTCTTCAAGCCTCCCATCCTGTGCACCAGCATGGACTTCCAAAATGTCCTGTATATTTGTATTGTCAATTGTGCTGGTAGCATGGCCCAAGCATAGGGTCACCCTTTGAGTCTGGTCTGCTTGAGGTTTCCTCAAATCATCAGAGGGAGTTTTTCCTTACCACTGTCACCTGTGTGCTTGCTCTAGGGGTTGGTAAGGTTAGAAGTGCCTTGAGGCAACTTTGTTGTGATTTGGCGCTATATAAATGAAATGAATAATAATAAAAAAATGAAATAAATTAATTAACTCATGTGTTACCATATATCACACCTTGTTATTGGATAAATTATGGAAGTATGGTATCAGAGGATTAGCAAGTTATCTGCACAATATGGATCAATATATTGAAATTGGTGGGATAAATTCTGATTTTTTTGAAGTGCACTTGTGGGGTGCCCCAGAGCTCAGTCCTTGGCCCTTTGTTCCTTTATACATTAATGACATACCTGTATGTTTGGTTTCTAAGTTTGTGAGTTGCATTTTATTTGCTAATGACACAACTGTTTTGTAGTGGAGATCATTTTGGACAGGTTCTGGACATGATGGAGAGGGAACTGCATAAGTTCAAAGAATGGTTTGATTCAAATAAATTATCTCTTCATTTTGGTAAAACAAAGTGTATCATATTTGGAAATAAACCCAGTAATTTATGTAGAAATTTACTAGTACATGACAGAGGTGGGACGCAGTCACCATCAAGTCCCTCTCAACTCATGAATCAGCAAGTCCCAAGTCAAGTCTCAAGTTATAATGACCACCTATTATTTGTAAGCTGACTTCTATGGGCAAATTGTGTTTCAGTCATGGAAAACCTAACACCTGACTCAGTTGCTCACTTGGCCAATGGGTGACATCCACTGTCTTTGGCCTTGGAGGGAAACTAAAAATGTAGCCAGAAAAGCTATGAAATAGCTATGGAGCCACTTGAAATAAAACCTGTGTCAGCTGCCAAAAGGGCATTGACATAAGAACATTTATTTTATGATGAAACAATTACTAGACAATCCAAATAATCCAAATAACACCCTTTAATGCTACACCATGAACATAAAGTGTATAAACACATGACCAAAATCTGTCTGCGATCGAGTCTGCAAAATCTACAAATAACATAGCGTTTAACTGTTTTAGAAGTGTTCATCTTATTCACAGTGATTGTCTTGTAGAAGTCATAATTGTCTTGAAAATGTATATGAAAATAATGCAGTTAATAAATCAGATCAAATCAAATCAATTTTATTTATATAGCGCCAAATCACAACAAACAGTTGCCCCAAGGCACTTTATATTGTAAGGCAAAAGCCATACAATAATTACAGAAAAACCCCAACGGTCAAAATGACCCCCTGTGAGCAAGCACTTGGTGACAGTAGGAAGAAAAAACTCCCTTTTAACAGGAAGAAACCTCCAGCAAAACCAGGCTCAGGGAGGGGCAGTCCTCTGCTGGGATTGGTTGGGGCTGAGGGGAGAGAATCAGGAAAAAGACATGCTGTGGAAGAGAGCAGAGATAATCACTAATGATTAAATGCAGAGTGGTGCATACAGAGCAAAAAGAGAAAGAAACACTCAGTGGATCATGGGAACCCCCCAGCAGTCTAAGTCTATAGCAGCATAACTAAGGGATGGTTTAGGGTCACCTGATCCAGCCCTAACTATAAGCTTTAGCAAAAAGGAAAGTTTTAAGCCTAATCTTAAAAGTAGAGAGGGTGTCTGTCTCCCTGATCCGAATTGAGAGCTGGTTCCACAGGAGAGGAGCCTGAAAGCTGAAGGCTCTGCCTCGTATTCTACTCTTACAAACCCTAGGAACTACAAGTAAGCCTGCAGTCTGAGAGCGAAGCGCTCTATTGGGGTGATATGGAACTATGAGGTCCCTAAGATAAGATGGGACCTGATTATTCAAAACCTTATACGTAAGAAGAAGAATTTTAAATTCTATTCTAGAATTAACAGGAAGCCAAGGAAGAGAGGCCAGATCAAATTATCAGAGTCAGAATGCAGCTCTGAATACTGTACTGGTATTATCTAGCCATTATTAGAGTAGGAGGTGTAAGCTAAATACATGTCCTCTATGCGTCACAGTCTTGTCCGCAGCACTGACATAAGGCGGAACATTTCAGTGTTGCCTTTTTGCATTTGCACTGACCTCTGCAACCTCTCTTACGGCCACAGGAAAGCAGTTCTCTTGCGGATGTGCTGGCTGCTGGCAAGGTGGTCCACAGTGGTTTCCAGTTAGGTGGGTCAACCCACCCCCAAATCACCAGGGGGTGGCAGCTCTGGTGCAACTTCAGTTGCCTTACCCCAGCAATGTCCCCCCTGGTAGACTGGCCTCTTGATGTGCTGCACCAAAGCACCTCTTGTTGGTGGGATGGCCTCCATGGCTCTCCCCTTCTTTGTGAAAAGCTCCATCCTGGCTTCATCTATGTTGGTCAAATGACTGGTTCGGTCATACAGTAGAATGGTAAAGCGCTCCAGTACAGCCACGTCCTCATCAGCCAGTTCTGTTCCCGAGGACAGAGACAGGAAAGTTGGAGTGACATCTTCAGATGTTTTCCAGGTATCCCATGCCGACTTATTTCCCTTTGTGCCAAAAGATGATACTTTATCACATCCAGTGTATGCGTGAAATACTGGCAGAGCTCGGGACTTATCAGAGCCAAGGGATCTATTCCTGTGCCATGGAAGGAATCTGTTGCAGTCACAGAGCTGGGGTTGTGGTCTATGTTATCAAGGACTGCTGTTGTGAACAGCCCCTGGCAAAGATTGGGAGGACACACACACTGGTCTCGATGGTACTGCTCACACACTCTGTTACCCATTGCTGTGAAGATTGCCATCACTCGGTCATAGGAGATGGATAACCCAAGGTCAAACAGTGTCTCCACCAGGTCACGCTTCCATGTTCTAGCATGAACAGTGAGGCCAACATAGATGGGCAGAGGTGTTTCTCTTGCTTTGTTGTGGCGGACACCAGTACTCTCAGCCTGTCGTCGAGCAGAGCTGTTGTACTGCAGAAGCTGAGCAACACTGAGGGATGCTTGATGTGCACCACTGCTTAACTGTGACTGTGACTGGATGTCGAGACCATCAAGGATCATTGCTACGATTGCCAGCAGTGACTGTGGTACAGAATGGATACAGAATTTGCTGGATTTCACATATCTGCTAGACTATGGTTACATATAGTTTATGCATGCCAAGTGTTTTTCCACTTTTTGTCAGTGCTGTTGTCATCAAAATTTCTCTGTGAAAGATATAAACCTATTAGCTGAAGATTCTATTTCACAATAACTACAGTTTAGCTGTGGAATATTATAAATGTACTTGCTATATGAATATAAATGGATTTCTGAGTCAAAACAAAAGTGGCCATATTCATGGATAGGATAATTTATCAAATACTGTAAAATGACGCGCCTACAGTCAATCTTAAAGTTTCCAGTTCACCTAACCTGCCGGTCTCTGGAAGTGTGAGGAGGAAGTGTGAGGAAGTCAGAGCACCTGGAGGGAACCCACGTAAACACAGCGAAAACATGCGAACACCACACAGAAAGGACCAGGAGGGAAGTGCCACCACAATGAACTCCTACTTTACTTTTTAACCAAATTTATTCTCAGAAATAATACAGTAACTTTGAACAAACCATTGAACACCGATGTGAGATATTCAGTCTTCATAAGCTAATGTTATCCACAGAAGGCACATAGCATTTCAAAATGACCATCTGTCAACAACATTGTGAGAAGAATCAAAAGGACACACATGTATTTTGAGAGACATCATCCAGGCCCATCAGAAAAGCAAATACACTTCTACAAAACTCAGAAGGCATTATTGTCTAGACACTAATATTTGACAATTTGGGTGTCGTTTCTTCATTTTGTAAATGTAAAAATCATAGCTTTTAAGCATTTTTTCCTCTCATCATTGATAAAGCCAAATAACCATAAAACAGCTAGAAATGTGATCGGTGGAGTTATATTATGATGACAAGTTTTAAGAGTCAGTTGCAAAGAATACCTCTTCGATGCGGTCACAAACTGCAGAGTGACAGAGAAGTTTTGAGCCTGACTCAGAAAAAGAAGGATGTGGTTCTCCATCTTTTGCATTCTGAGAAACCAACATTTCTCAACACTCCATCCAGTGAGTCAAAACTTCACATTCGCACGCACACACACACACACACACACACACACACACACACACACACACACACACACACACACACACACACACACACACACACACACACACAGGTGTTTGTTGATGACAACAGATGGTGTGCACGTGACACCAAGGATCACGTGATATGTGGTCACAACTACACTGGATGGCAACTTCCACATTGCATGGACGGCATGTGCTCGCTTTAATACGACTGTGTTTCATTGCTGTGTATACGATGACCAGTGATGCCAGTAACGCGTTACTCTAATCTGACCACTTCTTTTAGTAATGAGTAATCTAACGCGTTAATCTTTCCAAATCAGTAATCAGATTAAAGTTACTTCTCCATGTCACTGTGCGTTACTATTATTTTTCATTGTGGGTCGATAGCAGCATTAAACTTGATCTGTGGGCAGGAGGTCGGGGTTCGACTGAACTGCCCACTTTAAGTGAGCTGTGAGCTTTTCATCCGCGTTTTTTTGCAGCTGCTCGACTCGTCCTCACCTCTTAAAGGGCGGTGATCAGCACACCTGCACTGAGCTTTACGAAGACATTTTTATACTTTTTTCCTCCTTTATTTAGAATTCTGAGCTGAGCTGCTCCGTATCGTCTCGTTAAAAACAGCTGATCCTCGGCGACGCATCAACAAACACTATTTTCCACTCAAATGCACCTAAACTCTCTTTCTGAGGACCACATGATGTGAAAACGCAATAAAACTTTCTTACCTGTAAATCTGGTCATGTTTTCTGCATAAATAAATGTTATCCATTCTTTGTGCTCAAACGCCAAAGCAGAGGCGAATCCAGATGGAATGGGGGCGTGGGGCAAGGATGTGCCCCCCCACAACACCCCTAGATTAAAGGTCCAGTTTTGAAGCCGTTTTTTACTACAACTACTAATACTGCTTAAAATAATAATAATTTCGACAAGTAAAATGTTTAGAGAATTTAAATGTTAAAAAAATGTTAGAATTTAATAGTTACATTTATAAACAATGTAGGTTTGAAATTGCAAGTTTTACTGTTACAGTGCTGTCAACAGTTAAATATGAGGTCAAGAAAGAGATCTTTATTTTACTTTTTATAAAACAAGTATTTGTTTTCATTGAAGTCAAGAAAGGGTGACTATAAAGTGAGTTTTGGCAAAACAGGTATCATTGTCATGTTGACGTGGGTTGTTGTCGGCAGCTGGGGAAAGTAACTAAAAAAGTAACTAGTAATCTAACTTAGTTACTTTTACAATTGAGTAATCAGTAAAGTAACTAAGTTACTTTTTCAAGGAGTAATCAGTAATTGGATTACTTTTTCAAAGTAACTGTGGCAACACTGACGATGACACAAACCATCAAAAGAAGGGCTCCGGGGGACATTTTTATTGTTTTCCCACAAGAGCAGTGTGAAAAGCAACAGTTTTAAAATTCTCAGTTGCTCCTTTTGCAATTTTTCTGGTTTATGCTTTTCTGAATTTGTTCCTCAACAAGCTCCTCTTTGTACAGTCAACTGACCTTCAAACCAAAGGTAATGTGTAAAATTTCCCCCATGAATTGTGCATCATTTGAGCATCGTTGTAGTTTTTTGACTCTGTGTTTGTGAAGTTGATCATATTTGCAGACTTTTCTGCCATATTTGACCTGATGCTGTAATTGCTGCCAAAGGTACAAAGTATTGAGCAAAGGGTGTAAATACCTATGTACATGTGATCTCTTAGTTTATATTAAATTTGGGGGGGGGCACCTTTAATGTCATTATGGGGTGTTGCGAGAAAAATTTTGAGGGCGAGAAAAATTAATTTACTCCATTTTGGAATAAGGCTGTAACAACAAAATGCAGAAAAAGTGGAGCACTGTGAATACTTTCTGGATACATTGTATTCTCTTCATTAAAATGAGTCTCCGGTACAAGCTGATCTTGAGTTTTAACACCACGATCACTTTTGGAAGCATCACAAGTGACAACAGACCCAAACGAGTCAGCACTTCTGTCTTTAAGCATCCTGCCCCCTGCTGGAAGCTCCAGTTTACTACATGTCTCCAGCACAGAAGGAACTGAGAGGAGCCACAAAGCTCAACTCTACTCAATCACAATGCTGCCGTCAGGCGGAAGTCTTGGAAAATAAAGCAGTGCTGACTTATGGTTTGGTGTATAAATAATCATTTATCGTGGGAGTTACGTTCTAAAAATAACCTGCGATAGGCGAAATCCGCGAAGTAGTCAGCATCCTTGCGGATTTTTCCGCAAGGAGCGCTCCACATCAAAACAGTGAGCATAGTCTCTGGACAGCAAACATTCTCAAAGTTTCAAGCAGTTTATTGGAAAAAATGCTGATTAATGTGAGGATTATCTTTCATGTTCTTGATCAGAATTTTTGTTGTTGTCTCCAGGATTCAGCCATTCTGCCTGTTGCTGTGCAAGAACTGCTCACCCGTCTTCTGGTAAGAAACAGATTGTACACTATTTTTCAAGAAATACACAGCTGATTTTTTTTAAAAAAATTTAATGATAATTGTTTTGTCAATGCTGTTGATGCTGTCTTGACCAAATGTTGGTTCAGTTCTTTGGTCAGTTTTTGAGGCTGTAATCTGATGCAGTTTTATTACGTTCTCTTATATTGTAACATATTTTTAGTTGGTAAAATAAAGCAGTCAGAAGAAAAAGTGAATATTTAAGTTAAGTCTTCAAGTCATAGATCTTTGCAATAATAAGCAAACTAAGCCGAGGTGGACTTCAGTGTCCACACCTCCATGTGAAACCCAGATGGAAGTGATGAGTTGGTGCACAGTTTTACACACACACACAAAAAACCAAAAATAACACACAGTACCAGTCAAACGTTTGGACACACTTTCGAAAGGGAAAATCTTGTGTTCATTGTTGCTGAATTCTTGTGTCAAAAAATGTTTCAACAAAAAAGTTACAACTAACAAACATAATACTTTGAAGAAAGTCAGAATCTGATTTCAGAATCAGATCAGGCTGTCCTGAAGGAAACCTCAGTGACAGTCACAACATATGAATCCAAATTTATAAACCAGCTCAGTAAGTGGATCCAGACTCAGTCAGAGGACTGTAAGAGTCACCTTATTTCAGGTCAAAATTATGTTTGATGTTTGGCAGCACTTGTGTGAAATGACAACTTGTAAAGTGAAGTACAAAATATACAAGTTCAGATCTTTTTACTGCTCTGATATTAAAATTTATTCATTAAATTATCATTGATTATAAAGATGAAGACAAGACCTTGACTTTATTTGTCTTGTGACTGTCCCAGGAGTTGTTGCCCATCAAGCAGAGACATCCTGCTGAACTTGGTTCTGTCCTCGACGCCGACAGTCTGACCCCCGAGCTGAAACAGGCCTTGGAGAGGTGGATCGCTGAGTGCATCAGGGTAGGTGGATCTAGAAGTTGTGTCGACACAAGAGATGATATTCAACATTCAGTTCCAACCACAAGAGATTTTCAATTAGATTTTTTTCTTTAACACAAATCTTTGTCATTAAATTGTGATGAATGTTTTACAGGCAGATGGAACATGTTGTAATTTTAATCTTTTTGTTTGGTGTGTGGCCATTTGCATGTTGTATCTTCATCAGGAGCACGATGAGATCAGGCTGCGTGACCAGCGGCGCTCCACAGGCTGTGGACGACCTGCAGCCGACAGGATGGCCGACTTTGCCCTGGAGTCTCTAGGTTGGTTAAAACCCTCTATGTTTTAGTCACGTGACTTTATTCATCAGAATTTGGCTGCAGGTTTGATTCTCTCTGTGGCCACCAGTGCTACAAATGTCTGTTCGGGCTGCATGTATTGATTATTCTTAGTTAAATTTCATGTGATAACTTTGCTGGACTCATTTGACACAACTTTCTGATTGAGAGAAAATGTTAAACAGGATTCATATTGTGGTCAGATGTTTACATACACATAGAAGGAGGTCTAGCTAAGAATTCTTCATCACAACCTCAAACTATCACACAGATGTTTGGCCTCAACCCTGTCAAAAATGTCTGATCTTTGCCTAAAACAAAGGTCTGTGTCATGAAACCAACAAATTAAAACTTGGCCACCAAATTCTACTTTAGATATTTTTCTCATTAAGGATGTATGTTGAAGAGTCATTACATCCCAGAAAATGAACAGTTCAGAGAAATCATTGAAAGCTCAATATTTTAATGATGTTCATGATCACAATTATGTTTCATTGATTTTTCTTTATCCTGTTGAATGACTGTCTGTTAATTAAGAGTTTAACTTCCTCAAAGCTTTTGTTTGCCAAAGTTTATGTAGTTTCTTCTTTGGTGAAGGTTATTTTGCTTTACATTGAATCAGTGGTTGTTTTATTCTTGGTAGGTTCCAGGGTGGTCCAAAGCCGAAGTTCTCAGACGTACCACGGTGGTTCAGGCTGTGGGCGTCTCTTTGGTTTGTTTCGGTGGTGCAGCTCACAGAGTCCAAGTGTTATCCAGGTATGTTTTTTTTGTTGTTTTTTTCTTTTTCCTTTGCTCATTTGTTGTCACAAACTCTCTTCTTCTCTCTGAAGATATTGTCGGTAAAAATTATCGATTGTTTACTGTTGGGTCTGATTCCTGCTCTGTTATTTCAGGGCCACTCGGTGCTGTTCCCAGGGAGGTGTTGGCCATTCCAGGGTGCAAAAGGAACACTTCTGATCTCCCTTTCACACTCCGTCAGAATCAGTCACGTGACACTGGACCACGTGCCGCGCAGCAACTCCCCCAGTGGGCACATCGACTCGGCCCCGAAAGACTTCGAAATCTACGTAAGTGATCACACATTCTAGAAAAAAGAAATGTGGACCTACACAAGACTAATTTATTTACTGAGAGAATTGCTGAATTGTTGTTTCCCTGCTCATAGATATGCTGTTAATGTGTTAACAAACACAGTGTTAACTGAACTGTGGGAATCATGTTTAATTGAGATATTTTGAAATGTTGCCATCAGATCGAAGAAACTTTGACTGCTAACAAAATCTGAAAAATTATAGCCGTTGAATTTGCTTCAGTATTTAAAAAAAATGTATAGATGGAACATAGGAACTGTTTTACATTAATTAATAATATTTATTAATAATAATTAATTAATCATATTTTATATTATTAATATTTTAATATTACAATGAATTTCAATTCAGTAGTTGATTGAACATTATTTTATGTTTAATCCATCCCTGAACATATGCAACATTGTTTATTGTGACTCTTTTCAACAAAAGGAAAAACAAATTGGTTTTAAACTGTAAACAACCTCAGAACACAGTAAGGTGCTTTATTGTGAAAGGGTAATGCTTATGCTCGCGGTAACGGGGGCCTAAGTTCATATTAAATTGGACTTTATTTTTATCAGTTTTACATAAATACAATAAAATAACCAAAATCACATACTGTGAAATCACTAATCTGTCGTGTTTTTCATTTTTGAGTTCTTGTCGTTATGCTCATTAGCATTACGGTTTGCTTAAGTGGTACATTCTCAACTTTGGTTCCTTTTGTTTTTCTCACATGTTCTCACTCGGTCTTTCTCAGGGGATGGTCACTGAGGAGGAAGAAGGGACTCTGCTGGGCAAATTCACCTACAGTCAGGACGGTGATCCGACTCAGACCTTTGAGCTTCCTGTGAGTTCAGAAAAACTGATCTTGTTTTGACTGCAGTATTTTATCTGTCGACTTTAATTTTAATCCTCTGACAAGAGGTCCTGCAGAACTTCACACATTCTAACAGTATGAACTTTGTTCTCCTCTCTGCCTGCAGAAACCCAGCGAGGTTCAGCGTTTTGTGGAGCTGCGTGTCCTCAGCAACTGGGGTCAAGCTGAGTACACGTGTCTCTATGGCTTCCGGGTCCATGAAACGATGGCCTCCACGTGATTATTTAGTCTGGCCCCATTGTACATATGTAAATAAACATGTAAATAAAGAAATGTGTAAATAAACTAATGTGGATCTTTATTCTTTGTCGGTTTTTAATATACATATAAGTAATAATTGAAAAACTGCATTAATGTGGCGTCACACCGCATGATGTTTCAGGCACTGAACCCAGGAGAATTATGTTAATTTTGTTTCAGTTTAAATTTCCTGAAATGTGCTTGGGACAGTCACAGCACCTGAGCTTTGTCATGTTTGGCTGAAAAATGTGTAAAAGTGGATGATTAATTACATAAAAACTGTATGTTTACATAAAGCTGCATTTTGGAAAAGAAGGTTGTGAATAAATTCATTCCTTTTTTGTGTATTTGTCACACAGAATGACAAAAAGCTCATGTCACGAGTCACAACAACCACCCATGTATGTGTTTATGTGTATTTATCAAATCTAAATTATAAAATGATTTAAAAGCAAACAGCGATATTGATTCTGCATCATGGATTGGAGTCTCAATTTCAATGTAATTCTTGAAAACCGAAAAGAATGTGCTGATTTATAACTTTGCTTTCCTTCTTTTAACAAATTTAAACACTTCTTAAAAGGCTTATTTTTTGTTTGATTCCCAAATGCCCAAAATAACAAACTTTAACTTAATCCCTGTTGTATGTTTTTTTTGTTTTTTTTTTTACTTTTGTGAAATCTTGATCTTTGATTTCACTGTAAAGCACTTTGGACACCATCTGGCTGCTGTTAAGGTGATATAAATGTTGACTGGAATCTTTAAATTGAATGCAGGTGTGAGTGTGTGTGTTGGCTCTGCCATAAACTGGTGACCTGTCCAGGGTGGACCCTCCTCTCACCCACTGACTGCTCTCTTTAGCTGCTGTTGAGACCTCCTGACACCAGGTGGCGACTTCACCATGAAAATGTCTGCTGGACACATGAAGGGTTTAGACACAAAAATTTAAATTTAAAAAGGAAAAGGCATTAGTACAACCCCTGGCAATAATTATGGAATCACCGGCCTCGGAGGATGTTCATTCAGTTGTTTAATTTTGTAGAAAAAAAGCAGATCACAGACATGACACAAAACTAAAGTCATTTCAAATGGCAACTTTCTGGCTTTAAGAAACATTATAAGAAATCAGGAAAAATAATTGGGGCAGTCAGTAACGGTTAATTTTTTAGACCAAGCAGAGGGAAAAAAAAATATGGACTCACTCAATTCTGAGGAATAAATTATGGAATCACCCTGTAAATTTTCATCCCCAAAACTAACACCTGCATCAAATCAAATCTGCTCCTTAGTCTGCATCTAAAAAGGAGTGATCACACCTTGGAGAGCTGTTGCACCAAGTGGACTGACATGAATCATGGCTCCAACATGAGAGATGTCAATTGAAACAAAGGAGAGGATTATCAAACTCTTAAAAGAGGGTAAATCATCACGCAATGTTGCAAAAGATGTTGGTTGTTCACAGTCAGCTGTGTCTAAACTCTGGACCAAATACAAACAACATAGGAAGATTGTTAAAGACAAACATACTGGTAGACCAAGGAAGACATCAAAGCATCAAGACAGAAAACTTAAAGCAATATGTCTCAAAAATCGAAAATGCACAACAAAACAAATGAGGAATGAATGGGAGGAAACTGGAGTCAACGTCTGTGACCGAACTGTAAGAAACCGCCTAAAGGAAATGGGATTTACATAAAGAAAAGCTAAACGAAAGCCATCATTAACACCTAAAGAGAAAAAAACAAGCTTACAATGGGCTAAGGAAAAGCAATCGTGGACTGTGGATGACTGGATGAAAGTCATATTCAGTGATGAATCTCGAATCTGCATTGGGCAAGGTGATGATGCTGGAACTTTTGTTTGGTGCCGTTCCAATGAGATTTATAAAGATGACTGCCTGAAGAGAACATGTAAATTTCCACAGTCATTGATGATATGGGGCTGCATGTCAGGTAAAGGCACTGGGGAGATGGCTGTCATTACATCATCAATAAATGCACAAGTTTACGTTGATATTTTGGACACTTTTCTTATCCCATCAATTGAAATGATGTTTGGGGATGATGAAATCATTTTTCAAGATGATAATGCATCTTGCCATAGAGCAAAAACTGTGAAAATATTCCTTGCAAAAAGACACATAGGGTCAATGTCATGGCCTGCAAATAGTCCGGATCTTAATCCAATTGAAAATCTTTGGTGGAAGTTGAAGAAAATGGTCCATGACAAGGCTCCAACCAATCAGAGAAAGTTGGAGCCAGATTGATGAAGAGTACTGTTTGTCACTCATTAAGTCCATGCCTCAGAAACTGCAAGCTGTTATAAAAGCCAGAGGTGGTGCAACAAAATACTAGTGATGTGTTGGAGCGTTCTTTTGTTTTTCATGATTCCATAATTTTTTCCTCAGAATTGAGTGATTCCATATTTTTTTCCCTCTGCTTGGTCTAAAAAGTAACCGTTACTGACTGCCACAATTTTTTTTTTCCTGATTTCTTATAGTGTTTCTTAAAGCCAGAAAGTTGCCATTTGAAATGACTTTAGTTTTGTATCATGTCTGTGATCTGCTTTTTTTCTACAAAATTAAACAACTGAATGAACATCCTCCGAGGCCGGTGATTCCATAATTTTTGCCAGGGGTTGTAAATGCACAAACAAAATGTAAGTAAAATGCTCAAATTCTTGAATATATTGCACATTGATAGTTACCAAAGCAGCCAAGTGCATGTTGGCCTCATCTAACAATCTGAACCCTTCTCACACACAGGTGCTGGTCATATAATTCGAATATCATGAAAAAGTTGATTTATTTTAGTAATTCAAATTCAAAAAGTGAAACTTGTATATTATATTCATTCATTACACACAGACTGACAACTAATGAAAATCCCAAATTTAGTATCTCAGAAAATTAGAATATTACTCAAGACAAATACAAAAAAAGGATTTTTAGAAATGTTGGCCAACTGTAAAGTATGAACATGAAAAGTATGAGCATGTACAGCACTCAGTACTTAGTTGGGGCTCCTTTTGCCTGAATTACTGCAGCAATGCAGCGTGACATGGAGTCGATGAGTCTGTGGCACTGCTCAGGTGGTATGAGAGCCCAGGTTGCTCTGATACTGACCTTCAGCTCTTCTGCATCGTTGGGTCTGATGTGTCCTCTTCACAATACCCCACAGATTTTCTACGGGGTTAAGGTCAGGTGAGTTTGCTGGCCAATTTAGAACAGGGATACCATGGTCCTTAAACCAGGTACTGGTAGCTTTGGCACGGTGTGCAGGTGCCAAGTCCTGTTGGAAAATGAAATCTGCATCTCCATAAAGGTAGTCAGCAGGGGGAAGCATGAAGTGCTCTACAACTTCCTGGTAGAGGGCTGCGTTGACCATGGACCTCAGAAAACACAATGGACCAACACCAGCAGATGACATGGCACCCCAAGCCATCACTGACTGTGGAAACTTTACACTGGACCTCAAACAACATGGATTCTGTGCATCTCCTCTCTTCCTCCATGACTCTGGGACCATGATTTCCAAAGGCAATGCAAAATTTACTTTCATCAGAGAACATAACTTTGGACCACTCAGCAGAGGTCCAGTCGTTTTTGTCTTTTGCCCAGGCAAGACGTCAAGTCAGCAGTCTTCCCCATGATTGTGTAGCCTACAGAACTAGACTGAGAGACCAGTTAAAGGCCTTTGAAGGTGTTTTGAGTTAACTAGCTGATTAGAGTGTGACACCAGGTGTCTTCAGTATTGATCCTTTTCACAATATTCTAATTTTCTGAGATCCTGAATTTGGGATTTTCATTAGTTGTCAGTTATAATCATCAAAATTAAAAGGAATAAACACCTGAAATATATCAGTCTGTGTGGAATGAATGTATACATTATAAAAGTTTCACTTTTTGAATGGAATTACTGAAATAAATCAACTTTTTCATGATATTCTAATTAAATGTATATATATATATATATATATATATATATATATATATATATATATATATATATATATATATATATATATATATAAGTAAGGATTAAACAACGAAAAGCCATGCATTATAAAACACCATGACACGAAGCGGAGTGGTGTTACTCCGTTTCTGCAGTGCGACTCCACTTTGAAGCATGAACCAACGAAGCAATGCTTCGATCCGCTGGCTCAATGGTTCTTTCATTCACTGCTCTTCAGAAGTGGCAAGTCTGCTTCTTAACCCCTCTCAAAGCCATTAAAAAATGTTAATTGTGAGTCACTTTTTTGTGGATTAAAGTCACTCAATGGGACTCTTGTCTTGTTGCAGTCAAGAAATGAGAATTGTCCTCCGTTCCGTTGGCACAGCTCCAAACGCTGCGTGGCTCTCTGCCGAGACCGAGTCCAGTTGGAATTAATAACTTCAAAGTGAATTGCTGCTACATTCATACTGCAATTTAATACAACAATTACCGGTAAGTATTTCATTTGAACATATTATTATGTAAAACACCTTGTTTTCATTCAGGACCACAGGCAACACCCCAGTTGACTCCAATGTTCACTTTGAATGTATAGACGACAACTAGGAATAACTGACAACAGAAAAGGCAAAAGACATCAGAATGATTTTGTCACAAAACCGTCCACTGCTGGCAAATATGACGTGAAGTCAGGTAGATTTTGTGTGATTATCTAGAAGGTGTCCACACAGTAAGAATGAAAAATACTTTATACCAGGTGCAGATGGTATATTTATAGAATACATTCCATAAAAAGGTAAATGCTTTATAGGCCCTGATGCATTGGTGCCCGTGTCTATACCCATGTTACGTATTATGAACCAGATGAGTCTGCGACAACACCTGGATGTGGCACCAGTTTGCAGTAGCTTACTTTTTCAGCTAGGTGTCTGTTAGCTCCTGATTGGCTATAAGCACATCTGACTGAGATAATCACCGTTTGGCCAAATGGGGAGGGATGAAAGATGTGCAGATTATGGGACCCTGAGGACCGGAATTTGGAACTGCTGCCCTCGCGTGTGTGTTTCAGTCACAACTCTGACCCTTGAAGTGTTGGTAGTATGCAGCATATCTGTCTTCTTGAAGTGAAAATACATTTATCTTTATACCCCATCACACATAGCCAGAATCACACAGAGGGGCGTCAGAATTATGAATCGCGCACACCCGCAAGGTGTCGGTGTTGTGTGGGCCGCTGAAGAGGAGGTACTGCTGGCCCACCACCACCAGATGGCGCCCTGCTTGGAGTGCGGGCTTCAAGCACGAGAGGGCGCCGGAGCCACTGGGAGTGACAGCTGTCACTCTTCATCAGCACCAGCTGTCACTCAGCCAACTCATCACCATCTCCATAAAGGCCGGACTGCGACTCCACCTCCTCGCCGAGAAATCAGCTACCATCCAGGTAACTTCTCTGCTGACTTAACACTGACTAATAGTCTGAACTTCTTTGCAGCCGTTTTCCTGTGGTGTGTCCTTATCTGTGGGATTGGCGTTTGGTGTGATCAGCGACGGCTTCGCTTCACACCCCAACCAGATAAGTGGTTAGACAGGAGCTGCACGAGTGTGTGATTGGAGGTGGAGGTTCTCCCTCCTAATTGTGTACAGACTGTGGGATTACTGAGTGTGCGACCTCACACTCATCAGGACTGTCTCTGTTCTCTGCCAGCAGTACCGGGTCTGACTGCTGAAGACAGCGGCCACCTGGGGCGCAGGGCTTGGCGGCTCTGTTGTGGGTCCGTGTCACGACACTTTCACAACAGTCGGATTTCAGTCCCAAAACGTTCTGACAGCCATCTGCGGAAGTCCACACAGTTGGTCAAAATTGACCGGCAGCCCCGAGTGTGACGCACATGTTCATAATTCTCCGGGTGCCATCGAGATGGGACACCTGTCCGACGGTGGTCCATGTGTAATCTGAGGACCATTTGACCGCAATTTGTGTATTCTGATAGCATTTGAAACGATCTGATCGCGGTTAATTGAGCTCTGAGATTGATTTGTCACAACAAAGCTTGCCGACATGTTGTTCCACGTTTGTCCACCTCCACTGGACCCCGGCCAGGGAGGGCAAAGGAAATGTTATGTAATAACATGTATGTGGCACTGTGCACGTGTCCCAGGCTCAGTGCAGTGTCCAGTAACACAGCTGAACAGGATGTCACCACTGTAACACACGTGTTATTACACGTTCACCTCCTAAGTCTGTAGCACAGAGGTGCCCAAGTTCGGTCCTCGAGGTCTACCTTCCTGACAGTCTTAGTTGTCTCCCTGTTCCAACACACCTGAATCCAATGAAAGGCTCATTAAAAGCCTGCTAACGAGTCCTTCATGGTATGATGTGGAAATGTTTGCCCAGAACATGACGACCTAAATAAACATGTACTTCGTGTTCCACAGCGCAGCACAGAGAGCTGGTCAAGTCCCTTTCACCCTCTGGCAACGTCGATCAGGTGACAAAGGCATAATCCACCTCTTTCATGAATAAATCCCATGTGAAGCGCCGTCCCACAATGATAATCCAAGTGCAGTTGTGTTAAGATGCGTATCAAGTAAAAGAAAAAAAAAAAGAAAGTCCACTGACTGCATCTGAATCTTGTGCACATGTGGGAAGTTGGCGCACTGTCAGCACAGTTCAACAGCAGCTACGGAGTCCAGCCGGACAAATAAAATCTAGCAATGTAAGTATATACTGATCAAACACCTATAAAGGGATTTTTCACCGGACTAACAGCAGGTGATCAGTGACAGCTGTCAGCCTTTTTGTGCACTCACTGAATGCACAGCTCGAGTGCTGGTACAGCATTTATGGACACATACACATGCAGCTGGGCGAACATTTCGTCCACTCACACTCACACTGCTTTGATCACCTGTTCTACACACGTGCACTCTGTCATGTGAGACGCACACTGATGAGAGGTCAGTTTAGCGCTGGGAATGTGAGGACAAGCAGAGATTTGAGATGGCTGAGTGAGCTGGTGAGTGAGCTGGTGAGTGACAGCTCCAGTGTCTGTGCCATCTGACATCAATCTGTGTCATCTGACTGTTGTCTGAAATATGTTTTGGCTGCATCCTGCCGGTGTGCACGAGGCAGTCCAGATGTGTTCAGACCACGGCTGGTCACGCCTCTTTTCTTCCCGACTGCGTCGGATCATGGCACTATTTGCCGTGTCGGAATGGTTCCTCCACATTCTTGCTGTGTGTGACGGGGGCCTTAGTTTGACAGAAGGCACATGGGACACGTGGGTCTAGATTGGTGTTTTCATGTATGACAACTCTGCTACTATGAAGCTGTGACTGCAAATGAAATACATGAACGTTGAACCATCCAATTACAGCCACAGAACCCTATTACTCATACATCCCTTCACTCATTCAATTTTGTACAAATAAGAAAATCAATTGAGTACAATGGTAAGAATATTTCACAAGGTGAAAGATGGAACATTTCATCTTTTACCAAATAAAATATTCTTTCCATTCCACGAATGAAAATAAAAATCATTATTTGTTTTATATAATGCCTAAAGTACATTCTTGTCATTTGATATTGTATTTAATTATAAACAAGAGGAAAGGGATTTATATTTTGGTGTGTGTCACTGGTCCATGAGGTCAAGAGGTTCCAAACAGTCCAACACAAACTTTAAATAGCAGTCCAATCCAAAACTGTTCTTGGTCAACTTGTGAAAACAGTCAGATAGTTAAACACTCCTGAGGGTGTAGTCTGTACCTGATGCCGTGCATCGACTCCTTCGTGTACAATCTACCATCTGCTTTCCTCAGTCCAGCAAAAAATCACAACAGAAATTTGTCGAGCTCTTCATCCAACGTCCCAGTGAATACTGCAAATGCCTCCAGACGACTTACAGCATACTGGATTTGTTTTTTTGTGTTAGAAGTATGAGCACCGTCAACAAGATAGTTCAAACCCCGTCATTTTGTTTGTAAGATAAGCGCCGTGACCTATAAACCACCAGTCAAATGACAAAGATCTATTTAGTGTTTATATAACTGCTTCTAATCTTGTCTTGGCTGTGAAAATAGTGATTTGAATTTAAAATCTCTTTACATTTAGTTTGCCCAGTTCCTCACTGGATTTGAAAATAGAAGGAGTGTGCAGACAAATGCCCATAATTCCTGAATGGTTAATACCATGTTTTTTGTTAAATCCCATGAATTAAATGGTGCTATGTTACATTGTTACAGAAAACATGTTCACCAAAGTGAAATTATCACACCTAAAGTCACACTGCTCTCATTAATTACGGAAGAACAAACGTGTTAAACGTATTATGAATGATAAAATACAAACATTTGCTGCGTGAACCTTGACTGAACACCAACATTTCGGTCTTTCCTCTGCACCTCTCTAAATAGCTGGTATTGTGTGATGGTGGAAGGGATCCTCACCAATAGGTTGGCATCAGTCTATGACTTGGACCGCGGCAAACGTGAGCTGATCTGCTTTAATCTCCTCTGACCTCTCATACAGGAGTTTGGACAGCTGCCCTTCCAGGCAGTTACCGCACAACTGGCAGGTAAGTTTGAACAATTTAAAGTGTTATTGCAATAGAGGAGCCAACAGACTGATAGTGACTGTTGCTGTGTGTAATAGTCATTTCATGTCAGCTATTACTGGATCCTTTAGATTTTTCTTTTCTTTTCTTTTCTTAACACCGGACGACACGCAACGCCACAAGTTTGCGTCTCTCGCCTGGTGATGGATGCACCACTATCGCTCGGTGTGTCGCTCTGCTTTTGCTGTGAAAATTCACCCCAATGCGTCATCAAATAGGAGGAGCTTCCATTCCACTCGCTGTCAAGTCAACATGTTGGACCTTGATCACATGGAGCGAGTTGCTGTGCTCTATTTGTTGTGGAAAGCTGACAAACGTCGCCAGCAGCGCCGACCCTGGGTTCACAACATCCTCATGAGATGTTCCCAATTCGGGGAGTTTCATTATTTGCTGCAAGAGCTGCATCTGGATGAAGGCCGCTTTCAGCAGTACTTCCACCTCTCCAGGACCCAATTTCAGGACCACCTGTCCCATTCGCGCGTGTGAACAATTAAAAAACAAACAAAAAAATAATAACAATTAACAAAAAAATTGGCTGTTACTCGGTCTCCCCTCCAACTCTGTCATAATTGTGTTATAAACCAGTCAGCGTTTGTTTTATTATACATCTGTGTAGTTAATAAATAAAATAATCTTCACGGCTGATTCATTCGCATGCGCACGTAAAAAAAAAGCTGGCTGCTGCCGCTGCTGCAGTGCTGCTGCTCGCTCTCCCCTCAAATTCTGTCATAATTGTGATATAACGGACAAAAGGGACAGAAGTCCTGCTCACAGGCTGGCTGCCAGAGACAGGACTTGTCCACACCAACTATAAACTCCAGATATCTCCACGTCACTACATATCCAGTCCCCGATTGGTCATCGCGACGTGACAAGATGAAAAAGTTCAGATTTTTCAACTTGGAGAGGAGAGCAACACGACGCGATATCACGCCACAAATGCGCCAATCGCTCAAAATCGCTTCATTTGCGTCCATCGCGTCACATTGCATGGCTTGGAATTATGTGGCGCCACAACGCGTCCTTCGTGTCCTCCAGTGTGAACATGGGATCAGTCAACAAATGACACTGAAGCTTTGTTGATTACTAAATGGATGAGAGCAGAATGACAACAATGTGTTTTATTGGACTGGAAAGATACACGGGTGAGAGTGTCGGGCTTGTACCGCAGAACTGCACCACCAGGACAAAAACATGTTTCGACTAAGACAAACTTAAATTAACACCTACTAAATAATGCCAAATGCACATCAATTTGGAAATCAACTATTAATTAAATCCAGCAACATATGTTAAATATGTAAAACTGTACAAATCTATGATTCATTAACATTCTAGGAGCACATTTGACAATTAAGTCTAGATCTCACAATATAATTATTAAAGGGGTCATGTTGTACAAAATCAGAGTTGGCACATCCAACCTGATGGAGCTTGACAGGTGCTGAAAAGGGGCAAAACTGCTCAGAGATAGGTGCACCAAGCTTGTGGCATCATACTCAAGAAGACTTGAGGCTGTAATTGCTGCCAAAGATGCATCAACAAATTATTGAGCAATGAGTGTGAATACTTATGTACGTGTCATTTCTTAGTTTTTTTATTTTTAAGAAATTTGCAAAAATTTCAGAAAAAAAGTTTTCCATGTTGTCATTATCTGGTGTTGTGAGGAGAATTTTCAGGGGGGAAAAATGAATTTACTCCATTTTGGAATGAGGCTGCAACATAAAATGTTGTAACAGTGAAGCCCAATGAATACTTTCTGGATGCACTGTATCAACATCCCGCTCAAATCCAGCTCCCGCGAGCATAACGTCTTGAAACCGAGAAAATTTTGCTGAATGCAGCTGTCTGTGTTGCCAGTGGAAATATGACGCCATCCACCCATCCATCAGAGCCTCAAATCCATGGTACACTGACATTAAGAGATATTGCCACTTGACAAAATATTTAAATATGTAACTAATTTATTTGCTCTGTCAGTCACAGTGCTGAAGCTGGGGAAATGAAACCTGTTGTTAGCAGATAGACAAACACCAGTTGGATTAATTTTTGTAATAACTTAATAATATGGATTATATATTACCAAAAAGAGGTTCAGGTTAGGATCAGGTCAAGTCTTTTATTTTTAAAATTTGTCTAACTGGCTTTCTGTCTGTTGTAAAACCTGATGAAGTGCAGCATGTAGGTGATGTTTTCAGCGTGCCGCTCTCTTTCAGAGTGACAGTAACAGTCATTCAGATTGTTGTCCAGGTGCAGTTTGTTGATGGGGTTGGGGGTTGTTGGCTTTGTCATTGGTGATCGACCTGAGCCCCTTCCAGTCGTTGGCTGAGAACTGGTGACAGAGTTTCTTGCAGTACAGTCATTAAGCTTTTGTCACTGTCTTATTAAATCTGTACTTGGACTCTGAATTATTGTATTGTTTTTATTTTGTTTACTAATTTGCATTTCACTTACTTTATTTTTCTATTTTGCATGCCCTTATGCCTGGTGCACACAGCAGGATAATTAGGCCGATATCGGACCCAATCTTCCCCTTTTGACAATCTTAACCCCTTAAGTTTCTAGATCCCCCCCCCCCATTGTGCTGTCTGTTCTTCTGTAACTTGTTTTTCTCCTGCAGGTGTGACACAGCACCACTGGTCTGAGAAATCCGCCATGTTGTTCAGGAGCCATGTGGAACAGCGGGCGTTGGTCGCCCGCGTGGCGAGTGTCCTTGAAGAGTCAAAGGATTGATGTGACTTACAGGAGCCCAGGTTGACTGTTTATCTGGTGGACACCACAGTGGAGGACAGGGATGTTTGGATTCACACCCTAATGGCAAACATTGATGACCAGTCCTCAACCGCTAAGAACTCCCCCGCTAACTAGCTCTATTTTGATTAACCTGTTGGCATGTTATTTATTTTTGAGAGAGAACTTTTGTGGTGGTGCCAACAAAACAAGGGAGTTTTTGATTCCCCTTAAGTGTGTTCTTTAATGTAGCCCATCGGTTGTTAGTACTATTGTGTCAACTTAGTGTCACAGTTGAAACCATAATATTTAGTTCATTTCATGTTGACTTGCTGTGTAATTTTTCTTTAGGTTTTTATTTTGGTCAATATATGTGACATATTGCTTGTTCTTTGTCCTGATATACCTTCCTCCCACTAAAAATTAAATTTAGTCATTTCTAATGTATGCAGAAATGTTTGGTTTTTAATTAAATATGTGAACCTTGTCGCTGCTTAACAGATGACCCATTTCTTGTTAGCTGGTTGACGATGCTTTTCTGGTGCTTCAAAATCATACAGTCGGTGGCGTCTTTTAAATTTAAAATGTCACTGACTGTTGGTTGCTGAATTCTGATTAGTTATTTTTCTCCTAGTGATGGATGTAGTTATTTGTTTCAATCATTGTGTGCCACATATGGCAAACATACGGATTTGATTCACAGATTGCTGTCGGTTAATATATTTCTCGTTTGGTTGCTGTGATGATGAAAAATATGAACGTTTGTTTTCCCTACACAATGTCTTATGCAGAGAAAGAAAGCAGCTCACTGTCATGTGACCACAGTGGAGGAAGTAACCCTGTCATATCACCCTTAACCTTATTCATATTGCATGCTTTTTTTCTGAGCCCATGGATTTGCAGTGTCTATTCAAAAAGCCGTGCAATGACACTGAAGTACATTGTTGTTTGAACTTTTTTCTGAATAGATGCATCGAGTGGACTTGGAACACAAACTGCTTTATGGGGCCCTGTTTAGCCTGAGATATGGTCATCAATGCATTTTAAGACCTCTGATGCATAAGGACAGCTCATCCAAGTTTGATAGAAATTGCTCTGTGACAGTAGCTTCTCTCACTCAGTCTAAAAATGTAAAGCTGAGCTATAAACATAAATTCCACCTCCTAAGTCAGAGTATTTTGGACTTAATTTGCAGCAGTCATTATGAAATACAAAAGTTGTTGCACTATCTGGTAAATCTATCTGGAGTACTTGCTGTACAACTGACTGCCTGTGTTAACTGTAATCTGTTTGTCCATATGCAGTGCATCCAGAAAGTATTCACAGCACTGCAGTTTTTTTTTACATAAATTTGCAAAAAAAAAAAAAATTGTCATCATTATGGGGTGTTGTGTGTTGTGTGGGCCGCTGAAGAGGAGGTACTGCTGGCATACCACCACCAGAGGGCGCCCTGCTTGAAGTGCGGGCTTCAAGCACGAGAGGGTGTCGGAGCAACAGCGAGTGACAGCTGTCACTCATCAACAGCACCAGCTGTCACTCATTCTACTATCATCATCCACATCACCATAAAAGCCGGACTGCAACTCCACCTCCCCACCGAGAAATCAGCTACCAATCAGGTAACCACCTCTGCTGTGATTTTCTGAGACTGAATATTGTTCTGTGTGCAGCCGTTTGTCCTGTGGCTTCAGTCTTCTGCTGGATTGGCGCATAGTGTGGGTTTGCGACGTCTTCGCCTCTCACTCCTTCCAGAGAAGCAACTGACAGGAGCTGCACGGGTGTTTCTGTTTCTGGAGGTGGAGGTTCTCCCTCCCGGAGGAACTGAGTACGGAGAGATTACTGGGTGTGTATCCACACACCCACCATTAACTGTTTCTGTTTCTGCCAGCAGTACCAGGTCTGACAGCTGGAGACGGTGGCCACCTGGGACCCAGGACTTGGCGGCTCTGGTGTTCTTCAGATCCGTTGGCGGTGCAAGCCGTGTGGGATCTGGCTCTTCTCTGGACAGACGTCTTCTATCCTCGAGCCTGCCCACACGTCACCTTGTGTATGATTGACTGTACTCCTCAACTGCAATTGTCTGTATTCGGCTGTGTAATTCACAACATTAAATTGTTACTTTTTGGCTTAATCCATTGTCCGTTCATTACCGCCCCCTGTTGTGGGTCCGTGTCACTACACTTTCACAACATTGAGTAGAATTTTGAGGCACAAATTAATTTCATCCATTCTGGAATAAGGCTGTAACATAACAAAATGTGGAAAAAGTGAAGTGCTGTGAATACTTTGTTACACTGTATATAGTTTGACTACGTATAAAAATAGCAACATTTTAAATGGTTAGTGCAATATTAAGGAAAAGATACAATCAACAGGCATAACGACAGCAAGTCACTGTCCAACACCTTAATGGACCTGACTGTATCCTGACTTTAGTGTCTTGCATGTAATTAACTATGACTGTGGCTCAGATTTGCATTCTTTGAAGGCTGCATTCATCGCCACTAAAAACAGGTGTATCTTTTGCTTGCTCAATTCCTTGAGTCCTTGTGCAAGGGCCAACATCCCCACCAAGACAAAATGGATTGAAATTTAAAAAGGGGGGGGGGGGACTGACAATTCCGGGCTGCATATGAAGAATTATTTATACTTTTAAAATTATCTACGTATACTTGTATGTACTGAGAAATAATTACTAAACTATGGGTTACACCCACTACACTAAGTTGTGCTGTTAAATTTAGTTGATTTTAATCATTTTCTGACTGCATCAGTTGATGCAGCGTGATTACACACTGATGTTACAAGTGAAGAAAACTTTAATGCAAACTCATAACTTCATCTAAACCGTTTAACCATCAACACAAGTTGTAGCGTGTGTGTTCAGACTCAGCAGCAAAAATACAAATTTTACAAGCACAAACACTTCCTAAAAGGTTGGACTTTGATGCACTGGGAATCTTGTTAAAGTTGAGGGTCACATGGATTTCAGTCAATATCAGCAGATTCTGGAGAACAATGTTCATGAATCAGTGACAAAGTTGAACTTGCGCCGGGGCTGGATCTTTCAAAAAGACAATGACTCTAAACGCTGCTCAAAATCTACTAAGGCATTTATGCAGAACAACAAGTACAATGTTCTGGAATGGCCATCTCAGTCCCCAGACCTGAATATTATTGAATGTCTGTGGTGTGATTTTAAGTGGGCTCTCCATGCTCAGAAACCAACAAACCTGGGATGTTTTGTAAAGAATAGTCCAAAATACCTTCAACCAGAATCCAGACTCTCATTGGAAGCGATTAGAGGCTGTTATTTCTGCAAAAGAAGGATCTACTAAATATTGATGTATTTTTTCTGTTGGGGTGCCCAAATTTATGCACCTGCCTAATTTTGTTTAAAGAATTACTGCACACTTTCTGTAAGTCCTACAAACTTAATTTCATTTCTCAAATATCACTTTGTTTTTCTGCTATATAATATATTTAATCAAAACTGCTGATCCAAACAACCAATGATTTATAAAGGAAAATCATGGAAATCATCAGGGGTGCCCAAACTTTTGCATACAACCGTATGTTACAGTTGTGCAGCACTTTAAGAAAATGAATCAGTTTAACATCAAAGAGTAAAAAGGTGATGATCCAGAAGAAAGAAAAAAGTGACATAGCAGCTTTTTTCTTGGCTTTTTTTTTTTTTTTATTAACAGCTGGTGCAGGCCAGGAAACACACTTCAATCTACACTACACATTATTATTATCACTTACTGAGGCTTTGCTGGGCCGGTAGCATAGATTTACATTTACGCTACCTGTCTGTACCTGTCCGCAGTAGCAGGCAATATCCCAATACATCTTAGCGCGCAGCCCAAGAACTGTCCGAAGAGGAAAAGATGAAAAGGCGAGACGTGTGTGTTGGTGCCAATATGGATATTACAGATGATTTTATCATGGATAGTCAGACAATGAACAGGACCCAAAGCAGCCAGCTTGATGAAGACGCACTGGCAAATTTGGAGAGCAGCGTGTGCCAGTCAACATGACAAAAATTAAAGAGAGACAACTTTTATGTAAATGTTTGCTGGGTGTTGTGCGTTTTGAAATTACATTAAATATTGTGAATGTTATTCGACATGTTGTGTATCTCAGTAAGTGATAATAATGCAAATAACATGCAGTTGTCATGCGGTATGCATTTTCTGAGTCCCTCCGTCCATGCTGTCGCCCGCAATGCCCGATATTCTCCTTCGTTTAACTCGGGCGAATATCTGTCATTTTAGGTGACTGGGCATGAACGGAGGGACTCTGAAAATGCATGTTATTGTATTATTACTATGTTTAAAAAATGTCTTCATTTGTGGGTTATAAGAAGTCCCTCTTCTGATCGCCGTCCTTCAGGGGGGGATCTTGCTGTACAGGATGACCTTCTTGGGGTCATCAGGCACTGGACAGATGATGTCACAGATGTCTTTTAGTTGATCCACGTTCTTCAGGATGTCTTCAGGCAGTTGGGTCTGCAAAAGATACAAAAATATTTGAGTTAAAAGTCCATCAGGTAACTTTTCAGAAGAGTTCTCACAGACACTCATTAAGTGTGTTTTTAATGATGTGGTGTTTAGTAAAGTCATTTACTGATCACAGCTGCTCTGACTGATGAAGAAGGTAAAAGCAGATGGAGTGTTTCAGAATGTCACTTACTTTGTATTTGTCGTGGAAAACTTTTGGCAGCGCCTTGGCCCAGAGTCCATGAGGGAACGTCTTCAGCAGCTCCTTCAGCCTCAGTTTCAGTTCTGGGCTGAGAGCTGCAGGGGAGAAAGGAGGGCTGGAGGAGGAAGACAGGAAAGAATTCATCAGATGATTCTCTCTGTGACACTTTACCATCACTTCATTGTGTGTGACATGAGTTTCATCTCAGCTTTAATTCAACATTTCAACTATTTCACTCCCTCACTGTTCCCTCTTCTTGTTCCCCACAGACGCTGATTTACCCTCAAACATCAGACCATCATCTGAACATTTGTCCAAACTTGATATGTGGATGACAGTCAGCTCCAGGAGTTGCACCTAAGGGGTTTGTTTTGGCAAAGGTCAAGCTCAATGGGGTGAAAGGTCAAAGTTTTGTGCACCAAACACAGCACACATTTGGAGGTGGATTCTGGAATTGCCCAGGTCAGATTAAATCGATGAAGGTCATTGTTGTCAAAAGTAAAAAAAAAAATATATATATATATATATATATAAGTTTCTCATTCTGATTTAAATGAAACTTGGGACACATTTGGAGGTGGTTTTTGGAAATGACCAGCAAGTTCACATTGTCCTGACCTTCGTCATTGGGGCCGAGCTCATGTCTTCCCGTCATTGTTGGCTGACTCCTCCCAGGTCCTTTTGCTGATTTCTACCAAACCTGCCATGTCAATAAAAGCTGACCCTGAAATAATTAATTTTGACAAAAGGTCAAGGTAAAGGAATTTGATTTTCAAACCACAATTGGGTCTTGATACAACCAAAGTTGGGAATGTGTCCAAATTCTTGCCACTTTATTGGACCAGTTTCTTGTGGCTGTTGGACTGTCCCAGGGCTGTCCCTTCTTAACAATCCTGTTTGTGATTTTTGTTTTGTCTTATGAACAGGATTTCAAAGCTCAGTCAGAAATTGGAGGGTGTCCAGTTTGGTGACCACAGACTCACATCTCTGCTTTTTGCAGATGATGTGTTTCTGCTGGTGTCAGACTGAGACCTCTGATGTGCACTGGGCATGTTTGAGGCCCAACGTGAAGTGACTAGGATGACAATCATCACCTCCAAATGGTCATGAGCTTTGGGTAGGGACTGAAAGAACAAGATCATGAATAAAAGAGAAATGAGGTCTCTTTGTACAGTATTCCAGTCTTACACTCAGGGACACGGTGAGACATTTTAATAGCAAGAGAGACTTGGAGTAGAGCCCTCGATCTTTCAGACTGAAAGCAGATCACAAAGCTGGTTCAGGCATCTACTGAGGATGCACCCTGGTCATCTCCCCCACCAAGTCTTCCAGGCACATGGGAGGAGGCCACAGGGAAGACCCAGGACACATTGGAGGGATTTTATCTCCCAGGTGGCTTGGGAACACAGCGGGATTCTCCCGAAGGTGGTTAAAGGTCAGAACAGGGAAGTTTGAGTTGAGCTGCTTAGTCTGCTGACACATGACCCAGATAACTGACAAAACTGAATGAATGAATGAATTTGTAGTAAATGTGAGTTGGACTCTGGAATCGCCTTGCCTAGGTCAGCAAGAGGTCAATGATTTGGGTGAAGTCGCGGTCAAACGTCAGACTGCCGTAGCTGTTATTGTCTTCATGTCCACAATAAGTCCTCTTACTGAGTCATAAAAAAAAGATACAAGGAACCAATGCAAGTGTGTAAGTCCAACTCTAAATCACATCATTCACTCACTGTGCTGAAGACGGGCGTGAGGACCGGTGTTCTGTCGGGACCATCCTGATGTCCCTCGTCATGATGAGGCCGGCATTCTCTCTGCTGGAGGTGGACGGCCTGTGAGCAGTCTGAGGTTTGTCTGCAGAAAGAGAGAGAAACAGTCTTCAGCTAAAGTCCAAACCTGCTGAGACAGACACACGTCTCTGTCTCACTGCTACTGACTGTACAGGGGCCTGTACTACGAAGCGGGGTTAACTTACTCACATGTAACCCAGGGTTAATTTCTTAAACCGGGGTTGACAAAACCTGGTGTTCTCAAGTGGTGTTAATCGGTACTACGACGCTGATTAAGATGTTGATTTGTTGAACGTGTGTTAACCTAATTGGAGTTTGTGCGCATTCACATAAAAGGGGCAGGTTGCAGCGCACGTCACCATTTTTCAATGATGGCGCGGTCACCGTACTTTACCTAAGAAGAATGCACGATTATTATGCGGAGCTACAAGGAATTTAAATTAACGTTAAGGGGGAAATCGAACACATAGTCTGCCAATAAAGCAAGACAGGCTTGTTGGCAACGTATCGCTGATCGGGTAAATGCGTAAGTACAATTCAATTGTTCTCCAAATCTGTTACAGATGATTAACCTGTGGAATGTCTGATATGTGTAAAATAATGACCTTTCATTAATTTCGCCCAGATGCAACACGATTCAGAAGTGGGCATAGGTCTACTAATAGATGTTAGGTTAATTTAATGTTTACTAAATAGGCTACCTATCTAAGGATTTAAAGCCATTAATGGTCATTCTGTTAACATAGTTACATATATATCACTTTGGCATGAAGGTTGTCCAACAGGACAGCCCCATTTGGGGAGAAAAAGAATGTGAAATATGTAATTATATTAGAATATTTAGAAAAATCACCCAAACCAAAGCAACCCTTATGTGGCTGAAATAAGTGAAAAGAAGGTGAGCTTAGAGTGGACTACACGATAATGGATATATGAAATAGGCCGAATAGAACAGCTATACCTGCACATTGATACTGTGAAAAGATTTGCGACTGACATAATAGCCCTCGTGCTCTCCCAGGGGTGCACTGATTGGGATTTGCGTGCAATCAATGGCTCCTATTACTCTTGGGAAACCTAGGATAAATTGTTAATAAGCCCCACTTCGCCTAATTAATGGACATGCATTAGACCTATTTTGATATTAGTAATTACCCGCGATTGCATAAAACCCTTCTTTGATTTGCATTGCGGATAAATGGCCAGGGAAAATGACAAATGCATCCAACAGTTTAGATAGAGCAAGCATTACCTTGCGAATCATACGACATACAGTATTCTTGCTCAGATGTTCAGCATCACCGATGGAATACATAAATTGTCCACTGGCAAAATATCTAAGCGTAAGGCACATTATCTGCTCGATCATCAGGGCATTGCTACGATGGGTGATGTTACAGACGTCTGGCCCGATCATCTGACAAAGATAACGAATTCTCTTGGCTGAGAATCTATATCTTTCATGGAGAATATCGTCCGGGTATGTCAGCGGATTCTGGCGGTCTTTAAAAAAATCCTCGCCCTGCGACGAGAGCCCCTCACAATTTGTGCCCCAATATCAAACGGATCATCCAGGTAGGCCGGCATTGTCTTCGGAGTGATTGACGGTGGATGGGCGGTACTTATAAAGGGAGTGGTTAAGCGAAAACCTCAAGCTAACCTAGAACATAACCTGCTCGGAGCAGGTTTGGCACGCAGTGTAAATTGCCATGGCAGCATACCTCGATCAAAACCTATCCACCTTTAGTAGTACGGGTTAACCGGGAAGTTACTCCACACGTCATCAACTTACTCCCGAAGTTACCCTGATAAGCCAGTAACCCTGCTTCGTAGTACAGGCCCCAGATCTGCAGATATCTGATCCATCAAACACAATAATAATTCAATTAAAGGTGGCAACATAAGACACTGGCAAAATGTCTACGTCTCTCCTGGACTCAGCAGCTGCACACAAACATTTCCTCAGGTTTAAAGTTGTATCAGGTAAATATGGCTCAGGGTTGTTTTGTACAAAGCACCACACCAAAAGATTTACAGACTTTTCTAAACTGTCTGAAAAACTTTGTCATGACTTTAATATCATTTTGTATTTATTCTAAGACAACGCTGCACATACAACATTCATACTGTCTAAAAATTACGAACATGGATATGAAGAATGTTTTGTTTTTTCATGAAAAGGGGTTTGATCCTCAGAGTGACTGACTCAGGAACATCTTGATTGTCTGCTCAGTTCTAATCCAGAAACATCACTTATGGTTCAATTTTTTTGACGTTTACTGAGAAAAACATGCACATGTGTACATCCACAGAAAGTCTCTTCAGCCAACCAGACGTGTCTGATTAGACTTTCGCTGATTCTTTTCCAACATTAAGGGGTTAACTTTGAGCTTGCCCCGTACCGTTACATTGTTCCAACTCCACAATGGAACAGTTAAAAACGTTTTTGTCCCAAGTGAAATGTTGAAACTAAAAACGTGTAAAAATAATGTTCAGGTTGAAAAATCCCACAGTTCCCCTTTAAAAGATTATATTCAAAAACCAAAATTTACCGTTGAATACTCGCGGTGCAACTGGTCTGACCCTCACACTGGCGTTGATCTGGTGTGGTCGGTTCATGTCCTTTGAGACCTGCTGAGGGCTTCTCACCTTGACTGTCTGGGGCTCGGTGGATGAAAAGCACATCATCTGCAAAGAGTCAAAAACAAACATTGATGTGTATAATCCACGACCAGCAGTAAAATATCAGCATTTGGTGTAATTATATGGATGTTGGATGGTGTCATAATGGCACATATTGTTTTATCAGGGTTAGGGTTAACCCTGTAATTTTGATGTGAAACACCAGCTGTTGCGTTCAGCATATCAAGCTCATTTGTCAAAGTATTTCAGCTATTCTTCATAATTTTATGGTGCCAGCTGTTTATTTCATGCACCTTGTGTTATAGATATGTTGTGAAACAGAAGCTACAGTCCCAATTTCATCACTTTCTTCTGTGTGAGGTTGGAACCTTCAGCATCTGATGGTGAGTAAACAAACTGGAAATTTAATTCTGATGTTAAAAATATTCAACAGGCAGTAAGTATATAATGTAGAAATATGTCCACCATTGGACACATAACGGTTCTTCAGTCAGTCTGTTTTGTCCTTTCTTTGGTTTTCTAACAAGATCGCACAGGATCACTTGCTTAATATGACTGAAGTCTGATTTCTTCCGTTTACGGTGAATCATCCAAACTTCCATCATCTAATAAAGACTTCAGCATTCAGAGGTTTGGTTCAGTTCTTTCAAGAAGAAACTTTAGAAGTGAATTTACAGGGATTGATGCAAGTTTCACTTCAAAACCATGTAGTTTTTGGATCAGATTTGATGTAATCAACCTAAAGATGCTTACGTTTGACAAGATAAGTGTCAGAAACAATTTTATTCCTCAAATAAAAGAAATGTAAAATGCTGCTAAAATTAAGAACAGATATTTATATTGGAGTTTTTGTTTTAGATTTCTGAGTCTCACAATTAATGTTGGTAAAACAAAAGGCAAGAAAAATCTTCACATTTAATAGTAAACACTGGTATACAAATATTTAGATGTTGTCTGCTTCGAAAATAAAATGTGCTACTTATTATGGATTTTGGCATGTTGAATTCAAATATGACAATAAAAGTGGCTAATTGGCTACTGTTTCCAAGATATACAAGGTTTTACATATCCATAATTATATTGTGTTAACAGTAGAGTTTTCATGAAAAATCATAAACATAGGTCTTTTTATGTTTCTCTGACTGTTTGTATAATATTTCACCTGTTCTCTTTTTGTAATATTTTAAAAATCAGCAAAAGGGTTATATATTAATTCTTAGAAGCACAGTAGTAGCATTTCCTAAAACTACAGCAATCAACAATTTCAAACATTTTCATTCTCTGTGGCCCAAAATGAGTAAAGTTAATATATATATATATATATATATATATGTGTGTGTGTGTGTTTCGTGTTTGGCAGAAATTTGCCTATTTAAAAAAAGTTCTTTCTTGTTGAAATGTGGCTGACAGCCACTGATCAAGTTGACCATTTGATCCAAACAAATCACAAACCTCTCCAAATCGATTCTGCTCCATGTGGACGATGGAGGGCATGCTGAGGAGCAGCGACATCAGTGTTCTGTGTCCCATTTTTCTGTAGGCGATGTTTTCTCCAGTCAGCAGCTTGTATTCTGATTTGAGTCGAGTCAGTGACAGTCGCCCCTTGTTCATGTGGAGGATGGCTTGGAGAGTCTTCTGAAACAGTTGAAGATCATCCATCTGTAGATAAACAAATTCACAGATAAACAAACAAACAAAGAAACAAGCTGAAACTTTTATTCGTTATTTCCTTTCCTTACCACTGTCGCCTGTGTGCTTGCTGTAGTGGTTGGTAAGGTTTGACCTTACTTGTGTGAAGCACTTTGAAGCAACTTTGTTGTGATTTGCAGCTCTATAAAAAAAAAAAAAAAAAAAAAAAAAACAGAAACAGAAAGTGGAAACTGACAAAGTGAAACTTGGAGATGGAGAAAGTGAAAATTATCATCAGCATCTCATCACATATAGAACGTGGCCTTTATGCTCTGAATAAAGTCAAACTTGAGTAAATTTGGTGGAATATCACTTTAATTTCTCCAAATTATTTTAACATGACAGAATATTTTTAAATGTCTCTATGTGACTTTAAATCTAAAAAACTGATAAATTATTTGATAAATCCTTCCCATTCTGTTATTTTAAACATCTAATGTCTAAAATACTCCTCAATTCAATGCATTTTAACCAGCAAAACAGTTACAGTATCTGAATAAGTGTCCCCTGTCTGTCTCTGTCTTTATTTACCTGAACAGACCCAAAGACAGCATCAAGTTACCCAAAACTCAGAGAAAGAGATTTTGAATGTTCATAATAATCAGAAATAATTGTTGAAGTCGTCTGCTGTGCTTGATTTATTACTCTTTATTTATTTATTTCTTATTTTGAAAGGTTTTATTATAGGTCGCCAATGACAACTATGTTTTTTTTCTGGAACTGTAAAAGCAAATAAAGAGATAAGTCGGATGGTGCGAATATTGTAAAAAATTTTACTTTGCTCTGGACAGGTGAAGATGTCCAGTTGTTGTTTCAAGCGCATCCAACTGCTAACTAGTTGTGGGAACTAAGTGTTAATTGCTGCTGAGTGAAAAATGAAGCTGGAGTGATTTGATGTCAGGTGTCACCCATGGCAACCAAACAAAGCAAAACAAACAAAAAACCCTACAACCAAAAATAAATACATAATGACTATATTAAAATAAATTATTTTGAAACAATTACTCAGGAAAGAATTGGAAAGAATTGTCAAGTTTAACTGTAAACAAATGTTTACAGTGATTTAAGTATCTTTTTACTCCAGATAACTTGTGATCAGACAAACATCCCCATTCAAGTGAAAAACAAACTGCAACTGATGATTAAAACCATTAAAAACGTAGCCCCCTGATTTTGTAATTTTTATTTATTTTTAAAGGTTGCCACTGACTATATTCTAATAATAAAAGTCATTACAAACCTGTAAACAATTAGCTGGTCTGAAGATTATAAGAATCCAACTGTAGAAAGTCTTACTTTGCTGTAAACAGGTCACGACGTCCACTTATTCGTGTTGTTACAAGCACATCCAGCTGCTAACTAGTTGTGTAAACTAAGTGTTTACTGTTGCTGAGTGAAAAATGACGTCGGCGCGATTTTACGTCAGGTGTTACCCATGGCAACCAAAACAAACAAACGCAGCAACAAAAGATAAATGAAATGTCTATATTAAAATAATTTATTTTGAAACAATAACCCAGGACAGAATTGTCGATTTTACTAGAAACAATGTTTACAAAGTGATTTTAATATCAGAAGCCTTGATTTATTTTTACTCCAGACTTGCGATCAGACAAACATTCCAGTTCAAGTGAAACACAAACTACAACTGATAATTAAAACCATTAAAAACGTAGCTGCACCTGATTCTGTAATTTTTATTTATTTTTAAAGGTTGC
Source organism: Thalassophryne amazonica (assembly GCF_902500255.1). NCBI lineage: Eukaryota > Metazoa > Chordata > Actinopteri > Batrachoidiformes > Batrachoididae > Thalassophryne > Thalassophryne amazonica. The sequence goes on from NC_047117.1 coordinate 58,968,522, forward strand.
CAGACGATCCAGTAATAAAAGTCATTAAACCCAAAACTGTAGAAAGTCTTACTTTGCTGTAAACAGGTGAAGATGTCCAGTTATTAGTGTCCTTCCAAGCGCATCCAACTGCTACCTCCTTGTGTGTCCCGCTGCTGTGCGAATTAGCTCCGGTACCACAGTCTTTTATACAAAGAGACTGGAGGCGTGTTTTTGAAAACATGGCTGTGATTGGTCCATCTGATACGTCGGCCGCTATTGGCTATCACGCCACGCTCTGTGATTGGCTGTGGCGTAACCGACGAAAATGTAAGTTGGTCCTCCAGAGACTGTGGTACCAGCGCTACGTTGTAAACAAAGGCTGTAGCCAATCAGAGAGCGGCGTGTCTCAGCCAATCAGCAAAATGTCAGACTCCTGACTAAAAGTCATGTGACCAAATAACCCGATACCGACTCCTTTGCATTGGCTGGAGGAGTGGAACCAACTTACGATTTTTCTTTCTTTCTTTCTTTTTTTTAATTTACACAAATATAAACAATACAGGCTAATAAAACAAATAGAACAGAAAACACAGAACAGTGGCTCGAGGTGTGCAAACAGATAAAGGCATTAAAATAAAGAGTTTACATAAAACAGATTCGAAATTAAATTCTCTTCATAATGTCACCCATGGCAACCAGACAAATCAAAAACTCGTTAGAAAACAGATTTTTTTTTTTCCCCAAGCAATTAATCAGAATAAAAATGTGGAGTTTAACTGCAGAATAAATAAATTAAAAAAAAAAAAAGATTTAAGTATCAGGAAGCCTTCTTGATTCACTCCATGTAGGTTTTAAAACGTGCTGTTAGACAAACATCCACTTCCAAGTGAAGCACAAACAACTACTGTAACTAATGAATAACTTTAATGAAAACATAAAGAAATAAACCATTTTCTAACACACAAAACAGAGGAAAATACAGCATATTAACCTTCTTTTTCCAGTCAGTTTTGTTCAAATTCAGATCACTTGAATGATTTTTTTAAATGTCCAGAGTCTCAGTCTTTGCTCTGCAGTCTGCGCTTCCTTATATTTTGCTGGGAATCGATGATATCAAACATCACAAAATAAAGTTAAAAAAGATTAACAAATATTTTGATCAATTAATATGAATAATTTACTGAGCCTTACATTTTGTAGCTGCCCCAATTATCACTCACAAAGTCACCCTGCTGTCAAAATGAAAAAGCATCATTGGTGCTGCTCTGTTATTGCTGAGATTGTCTGTAAACAACAAGTAAGGCTGAAAGATGGAACAATTCAGATAAAATATATCTTGTATAAAATATAGATCTTGCAGTCGATTAGCAAGAATGCAAGTTTTAAAAGACAGTTAAAGTCAATTTTATTTAGTCAGCTAAGGGAAGAGGAATGTAATCCTTTTGTTTTTTAATGTGATTTCTTGTCCAAAAGACTAGCTTATCTTCTAGTCCATTATTTTCTTGTCCAAGACTTGCTACTAAATTTGTTGTCATCTACACTTGCACAAGGATAAAGTTGCTATTTATTTTAATTTATTAAGATCTTCTTGTTCTCTGTTCAATTTGTACTTTTGTTTTATTGTATCCCAGTGTTTATATATACGTGTGTATATATATATATATATATATATATATATATATATATATATATATAAACACCCGGATACCGATAAAACAAAAGTACAAACTGAACAGAGAACATTAAGATCTCAATAAATTAAAATAAATAGCAACTTTATCCTTGTGCAAGTGTAGATGACAACAAATTTAGCACCAAGTCTTGGACAAGAAATATATATATATAAACTGTACACTTATTGCTACTTACATTAATTGATGAGACTATGTCTTTGCAATCTGTACATGTTCAACTGAGCTCCTCAATATTGTCAAGTTTTAGCCTCAGATGGACCACAATGTAAATAAGCGTTTGTTCTATTATGTCATCCATGTATCATTGATATATTCACTTTTCTGTCTTAACATTGATTTTACAAAATTAACTCAATCAATTCTGTAAATACTGATGACTTTTGTTTACTCTAAATACTATTTTATCTGAGTTAAAACTTTCCACATTGCCAGACTGGGAACTGCTCGACTCAGCATCCAACAGTTTGGTGAACACCTGCAGTGCCAGTTACATGTTCAGCTGGTGGTATCCGGCAACAGCGTTCACCTGCATCATCCTGTCAGCCGTCATCTGGTAGAACGCCACCTGCGGTTGATCCCAGATATCCTGGACATCTTGATGATGACTCAGATGCTTCTCTAGCAATGTGTAGTTTTGAAACTACAAATCTTTTATATCAATTTAAATCATGTAATATACAAAACTGCTGGGTATGCTGGTGATTTTTCCACAGTTTTGGCAACTTGATACATACTGAAGGCAGGTGTCAGGTCCTTCATGATGCCTCTCATATTTTCTTTGCTTTATGTGGACTGAAATAAATGATGCATATTTCATCATATTTATCGTGTGATACCTCAGTAATATCAAAATAATTTATGACTGAAAATAAAATGTGAATTGTTCTTAACAATGAGTTTTGTTGTTCAGTAAAAGAGTGTGTTTCTTCTGGAACAATATCAGGATCTTCAAGATTCAGCCAGTATTTATAATGAAATCCTGGAGGAAAAAATGAGGAATTGCTGGAGTGAGACTGACTAAAATCCCCCCATATATATATATATATATATATATATATATATATATATATATATATATATATATATATATATATATATATATATATATATATATATATATATATATATGTGTGTGTGTGTGTGTGTGTGTGTGTGTATTCAGGTCAATGTTGCAGACTGACCCCCCCCAAAAAAAAAAAATTTGGTCTGCCCCCTGCCTCCACTGCACCTGCGTCATTTCGGACCACAGCAGCACATCTGAGATGGATTCTCTACACCCAAAGCTATCAAAGGAATAATGGGATTATTAACTATCAGATGACAAGTTAAAACCTCTTAAATCATTCTAAAGTCAGTTTTAGGCAAGAATGAGGATGTTTTAAGCAGAAACAAGGCGATAATTGGTGATGCTTTGAAATGACAGAGGTGTGAATGCAGCAGGTGCAGCTTGTCATGGATGCTGCGCTCTGATTGATTCCTCTTTTATTATGAAATAATGCTGAATTTATGTGGAAATGATTGTTGTACAAAAGCTTCAGATATCTGTCGCTGAGATAGATGATTAGAGTGCAGTTTTAAGCAGAAACAAGGCGATAATCAGTGAAATAGTCTGACGTGCCAAAATGACGCATGCACAGTGAAGGCAGGGCGGTCTCGATTTTTAGGGGTACCGTTGGGTCTGTGACACCAGAATATATATTACAAAATAGTTTATTCTTGTTTAAGATGTCACATTTTTAAGGTGCAAAGATGCAGATATGGCTCAATAAAAATTTTTTTCCAAATAGAATTGTAACTTTGTGGAACAGCCTCCCTCATCATGTAGTAAATGCTCCATTAGTGTTTCATTTTTATTGTGATTGATGATATGGAACATATTATGCATGCAACTGAAAACAAACAATATACTGTAGGTTTTTGTTTTTGTTTTTTTTTACTTAGTATGTTATTATGCTTTCTACCCCTTTAAATTCATTTATTAGCAAAGAGAGTGGGCCGAGGCCTCAACTTTATCTAAAGTCTTGGGCTTTTAGTGAAGCTTAGGGGTAGTGGCTGGCGATCACCTTAACAATTCTTCTGTTTTTCTTGTTGCTTCATGCTGACAAATAATACTGTATTTGTTGTCTTTCTAATGCCTGATTATTATTATTTTATTTTTTTTGAGGTGCGGTTCCATCCAGAGATGGGAGTAGCTAGGTATCTTCTTCTTCAAGCCTCCCATCCTGTGCACCAGCATGGACTTCCAAAATGTCCTGTATATTTGTATTGTCAATTGTGCTGGTAGCATGGCCCAAGCATAGGGTCACCCTTTGAGTCTGGTCTGCTTGAGGTTTCCTCAAATCATCAGAGGGAGCTTTTCCTTACCACTGTCACCTGTGTGCTTGCTCTAGGGGTTGGTAAGGTTAGAAGTGCCTTGAGGCAACTTTGTTGTGATTTGGCGCTATATAAATGAAATGAATAATAATAAAAAAATGAAATAAATTAATTAACTCATGTGTTACCATATATCACACCTTGTTATTGGATAAATTATGGAAGTATGGTATCAGAGGATTAGCAAGTTATCTGCACAATATGGATCAATATATTGAAATTGGTGGGATAAATTCTGATTTTTTTGAAGTGCACTTGTGGGGTGCCCCAGAGCTCAGTCCTTGGCTCTTTGTTCCTTTATACATTAATGACATACCTGTATGTTTGGTTTCTAAGTTTGTGAGTTGCATTTTATTTGCTAATGACACAACTGTTTTGTAGTGGAGATCATTTTGGACAGGTTCTGGACATGATGGAGAGGGAACTGCATAAGTTCAAAGAATGGTTTGATTCAAATAAATTATCTCTTCATTTTGGTAAAACAAAGTGTATCATATTTGGAAATAAACCCAGTAATTTATGTAGAAATTTACTAGTACATGACAGAGGTGGGACGCAGTCACCATCAAGTCCCTCTCAACTCATGAATCAGCAAGTCCCAAGTCAAGTCTCAAGTTATAATGACCACCTATTATTTGTAAGCTGACTTCTATGGGCAAATTGTGTTTCAGTCATGGAAAACCTAACACCTGACTCAGTTGCTCACTTGGCCAATGGGTGACATCCACTGTCTTTGGCCTTGGAGGGAAACTAAAAATGTAGCCAGAAAAGCTATGAAATAGCTATGGAGCCACTTGAAATAAAACCTGTGTCAGCTGCCAAAAGGGCATTGACATAAGAACATTTATTTTATGATGAAACAATTACTAGACAATCCAAATAATCCAAATAACACCCTTTAATGCTACACCATGAACATAAAGTGTATAAACACATGACCAAAATCTGTCTGCGATCGAGTCTGCAAAATCTACAAATAACATAGCGTTTAACTGTTTTAGAAGTGTTCATCTTATTCACAGTGATTGTCTTGTAGAAGTCATAATTGTCTTGAAAATGTATATGAAAATAATGCAGTTAATAAATCAGATCAAATCAAATCAATTTTATTTATATAGCGCCAAATCACAACAAACAGTTGCCCCAAGGCACTTTATATTGTAAGGCAAAAGCCATACAATAATTACAGAAAAACCCCAACGGTCAAAATGACCCCCTGTGAGCAAGCACTTGGTGACAGTAGGAAGAAAAAACTCCCTTTTAACAGGAAGAAACCTCCAGCAAAACCAGGCTCAGGGAGGGGCAGTCCTCTGCTGGGATTGGTTGGGGCTGAGGGGAGAGAATCAGGAAAAAGACATGCTGTGGAAGAGAGCAGAGATAATCACTAATGATTAAATGCAGAGTGGTGCATACAGAGCAAAAAGAGAAAGAAACACTCAGTGGATCATGGGAACCCCCCAGCAGTCTAAGTCTATAGCAGCATAACTAAGGGATGGTTAGGGTCACCTGATCCAGCCCTAACTATAAGCTTTAGCAAAAAGGAAAGTTTTAAGCCTAATCTTAAAAGTAGAGAGGGTGTCTGTCTCCCTGATCCGAATTGAGAGCTGGTTCCACAGGAGAGGAGCCTGAAAGCTGAAGGCTCTGCCTCGTATTCTACTCTTACAAACCCTAGGAACTACAAGTAAGCCTGCAGTCTGAGAGCGAAGCGCTCTATTGGGGTGATATGGAACTATGAGGTCCCTAAGATAAGATGGGACCTGATTATTCAAAACCTTATACGTAAGAAGAAGAATTTTAAATTCTATTCTAGAATTAACAGGAAGCCAAGGAAGAGAGGCCAGATCAAATTATCAGAGTCAGAATGCAGCTCTGAATACTGTACTGGTATTATCTAGCCATTATTAGAGTAGGAGGTGTAAGCTAAATACATGTCCTCTATGCGTCACAGTCTTGTCCGCAGCACTGACATAAGGCGGAACATTTCAGTGTTGCCTTTTTGCATTTGCACTGACCTCTGCAACCTCTCTTACGGCCACAGGAAAGCAGTTCTCTTGCGGATGTGCTGGCTGCTGGCAAGGTGGTCCACAGTGGTTTCCAGTTAGGTGGGTCAACCCACCCCCAAATCACCAGGGGGTGGCAGCTCTGGTGCAACTTCAGTTGCCTTACCCCAGCAATGTCCCCCCTGGTAGACTGGCCTCTTGATGTGCTGCACCAAAGCACCTCTTGTTGGTGGGATGGCCTCCATGGCTCTCCCCTTCTTTGTGAAAAGCTCCATCCTGGCTTCATCTATGTTGGTCAAATGACTGGTTCGGTCATACAGTAGAATGGTAAAGCGCTCCAGTACAGCCATGTCCTCATCAGCCAGTTCTGCTCCCGAGGACAGAGACAGGAAAGTTGGAGTGACATCTTCAGATGTTTTCCAGGTATCCCATGCCGACTTATTTCCCTTTGTGCCAAAAGATGATACTTTATCACATCCAGTGTATGCGTGAAATACTGGCAGAGCTCGGGACTTATCAGAGCCAAGGGATCTATTCCTGTGCCATGGAAGGAATCTGTTGCAGTCACAGAGCTGGGGTTGTGGTCTATGTTATCAAGGACTGCTGTTGTGAACAGCCCCTGGCAAAGATTGGGAGGACACACACACTGGTCTCGATGGTACTGCTCACACACTCTGTTACCCATTGCTGTGAAGATTGCCATCACTCGGTCATAGGAGATGGATAACCCAAGGTCAAACAGTGTCTCCACCAGGTCACGCTTCCATGTTCTAGCATGAACAGTGAGGCCAACATAGATGGGCAGAGGTGTTTCTCTTGCTTTGTTGTGGCGGACACCAGTACTCTCAGCCTGTCGTCGAGCAGAGCTGTTGTACTGCAGAAGCTGAGCAACACTGAGGGATGCTTGATGTGCACCACTGCTTAACTGTGACTGTGACTGGATGTCGAGACCATCAAGGATCATTGCTACGATTGCCAGCAGTGACTGTGGTACAGAATGGATACAGAATTTGCTGGATTTCACATATCTGCTAGACTATGGTTACATATAGTTTATGCATGCCAAGTGTTTTTCCACTTTTTGTCAGTGCTGTTGTCATCAAAATTTCTCTGTGAAAGATATAAACCTATTAGCTGAAGATTCTATTTCACAATAACTACAGTTTAGCTGTGGAATATTATAAATGTACTTGCTATATGAATATAAATGGATTTCTGAGTCAAAACAAAAGTGGCCATATTCATGGATAGGATAATTTATCAAATACTGTAAAATGACGCGCCTACAGTCAATCTTAAAGTTTCCAGTTCACCTAACCTGCCGGTCTCTGGAAGTGTGAGGAGGAAGTGTGAGGAAGTCAGAGCACCTGGAGGGAACCCACGTAAACACAGCGAAAACATGCGAACACCACACAGAAAGGACCAGGAGGGAAGTGCCACCACAATGAACTCCTACTTTACTTTTTAACCAAATTTATTCTCAGAAATAATACAGTAACTTTGAACAAACCATTGAACACCGATGTGAGATATTCAGTCTTCATAAGCTAATGTTATCCACAGAAGGCACATAGCATTTCAAAATGACCATCTGTCAACAACATTGTGAGAAGAATCAAAAGGACACACATGTATTTTGAGAGACATCATCCAGGCCCATCAGAAAAGCAAATACACTTCTACAAAACTCAGAAGGCATTATTGTCTAGACACTAATATTTGACAATTTGGGTGTCGTTTCTTCATTTTGTAAATGTAAAAATCATAGCTTTTAAGCATTTTTTCCTCTCATCATTGATAAAGCCAAATAACCATAAAACAGCTAGAAATGTGATCAGTGGAGTTATATTATGATGACAAGTTTTAAGAGTCAGTTGCAAAGAATACCTCTTCGATGCGGTCACAAACTGCAGAGTGACAGAGAAGTTTTGAGCCTGACTCAGAAAAAGAAGGATGTGGTTCTCCATCTTTTGCATTCTGAGAAACCAACATTTCGCAACACTCCATCCAGTGAGTCAAAACTTCACATTCGCACGCACACACACACACACACACACACACACACACACACACACACACACACACACACACACACACACACACACACACACACACACACACACACACACAGGTGTTTGTTGATGACAACAGATGGTGTGCACGTGACACCAAGGATCACGTGATATGTGGTCACAACTACACTGGATGGCAACTTCCACATTGCATGGACGGCATGTGCTCACTTTAATACGACTGTGTTTCATTGCTGTGTATACGATGACCAGTGATGCCAGTAACGCGTTACTCTAATCTGACCACTTCTTTTAGTAATGAGTAATCTAACGCGTTAATCTTTCCAAATCAGTAATCAGATTAAAGTTACTTCTCCATGTCACTGTGCGTTACTATTATTTTTCATTGTGGGTCGATAGCAGCATTAAACTTGATCTGTGGGCAGGAGGTCGGGGTTCGACTGAACTGCCCACTTTAAGCGAGCTGTGAGCTTTTCATCCGCGTTTTTTTGCAGCTGCTCGACTCGTCCTCACCTCTTAAAGGGCGGTGATCAGCACACCTGCACTGAGCTTTACGAAGACATTTTTATACTTTTTTCCTCCTTTATTTAGAATTCTGAGCTGAGCTGCTCCGTATCGTCTCGTTAAAAACAGCTGATCCTCGGCGACGCATCAACAAACACTATTTTCCACTCAAATGCACCTAAACTCTCTTTCTGAGGACCACATGATGTGAAAACGCAATAAAACTTTCTTACCTGTAAATCTGGTCATGTTTTCTGCATAAGTAAATGTTATCCATTCTTTGTGCTCAAACGCCAAAGCAGAGGCGAATCCAGATGGAATGGGGGCGTGGGAGCAAGGATGTGCCCCCCCACAACACCCCTAGATTAAAGGTCCAGTTTTGAAGCCGTTTTTTACTACAACTACTAATACTGCTTAAAATAATAATAATTTCGACAAGTAAAATGTTTAGAGAATTTAAATGTTAAAAAATGTTAGAATTTAATAGTTACATTTATAAACAATGTAGGTTTGAAATTGCAAGTTTTACTGTTACAGTGCTGTCAACAGTTAAATATGAGGTCAAGAAAGAGGTCTTTATTTTACTTTTTATAAAACAAGTATTTGTTTTCATTGAAGTCAAGAAAGGGTGACTATAAAGTGAGTTTTGGCAAAACAGGTATCATTGTCATGTTGACGTGGGTTGTTGTCGGCAGCTGGGGAAAGTAACTAAAAAAGTAACTAGTAATCTAACTTAGTTACTTTTACAATTGAGTAATCAGTAAAGTAACTAAGTTACTTTTTCAAGGAGTAATCAGTAATTGGATTACTTTTTCAAAGTAACTGTGGCAACACTGACGATGACACAAACCATCAAAAGAAGGGCTCCGGGGGACATTTTTATTGTTTTCCCACAAGAGCAGTGTGAAAAGCAACAGTTTTAAAATTCTCAGTTGCTCCTTTTGCAATTTTTCTGGTTTATGCTTTTCTGAATTTGTTCCTCAACAAGCTCCTCTTTGTACAGTCAACTGACCTTCAAACCAAAGGTAATGTGTAAAATTTCCCCCATGAATTGTGCATCATTTGAGCATCGTTGTAGTTTTTTGACTCTGTGTTTGTGAAGTTGATCATATTTGCAGACTTTTCTGCCATATTTGACCTGATGCTGTAATTGCTGCCAAAGGTACAAAGTATTGAGCAAAGGGTGTAAATACCTATGTACATGTGATCTCTTAGTTTATATTAAATTTGGGGGGGGGCACCTTTAATGTCATTATGGGGTGTTGCGAGAAAAATTTTGAGGGCGAGAAAAATTAATTTACTCCATTTTGGAATAAGGCTGTAACAACAAAATGCAGAAAAAGTGGAGCACTGTGAATACTTTCTGGATACACTGTATTCTCTTCATTAAAATGAGTCTCCGGTACAAGCTGATCTTGAGTTTTAACACCACGATCGCTTTTGGAAGCATCACAAGCGACAACAGACCCAAACGAGTCAGCACTTCTGTCTTTAAGCATCCTGCCCCCTGCTGGAAGCTCCAGTTTACTACATGTCTCCAGCACAGAAGGAACTGAGAGGAGCCACAAAGCTCAACTCTACTCAATCACAATGCTGCCGTCAGGCGGAAGTCTTGGAAAATAAAGCAGTGCTGACTTATGGTTTGGTGTATAAATAATCATTTATCGTGGGAGTTACGTTCTAAAAATAACCTGCGATAGGCGAAATCCGCGAAGTAGTCAGCATCCTTGCGGATTTTTCCGCAAGGAGCGCTCCACATCAAAACAGTGAGCATAGTCTCTGGACCTGTTAGAGTTGTCCACAGCTGTGAGTGGCCCGCTGCGGTGTTTACTGAGTCGGCAGACTCAGTAAGTGCATCGGAGGCAGTGAGAGCAATAGCGGTGATGCCGACCTGTGCCGCGACCGGCCCTCCTGATAAGGACGGAGAACACAATGCGCTGTTTAAATAAACAAGAAGAAGAAGAAGCATGCAAAATTGCACTAAACAATTCCGCAAAACTGCGAGGCCGCGAAAGGTGAACCGCGATATAGTGAGGGACCACTGTACTGATAGAATAACTCCATTAATGTCAGTTCTGTCATTTGTGCAAAGTTAAGATATACCATATATCTTTTAATGTTGAATAATGCACTAATTCTGAAGTTTTGTAACAAACACAGACAGATGGCATTCTGGGAAAAATGTTATGTGTCGGACGCAGCCCGGAGAACCGACCAGCGTTTGAAGGACCCAGTATAAAATAAGCAGAGCACGGTACAAAGGATAACAGAGTTTAATGAACATAACAGTGCTGTGAAAAATATAAAAGTGCGCGGTCTGGCGTGGTGGATTGCGGTGCGCTCCCAGCAGCGCTAACGGTCCGGAGCCAGAACTGGTTCGGACCCAAGGACCCCGCCGACACCCCCCAGGTGGCCGCGACAAACCGAGTCTGTGAAAGAAGGAATCATTATTTGAGTCCACACTCAACACACAGAGAGAACGCTCAAAGGTGCACAAACAGCAAACACTTCCTGGCTTAATTACTAATCAGCTTCCCACCCTGCAGGCATGGAACATCCAGTTCACAAACTCACTGCAGCGGAAGCTGATTTAAACGACCAACATACAGCTCAATATAATAAGGTGTGAGGGACACCACATTTACTGACTGTATAAATGTTAGTCACAAAATCTAACGTACCTCAGGAAGTGTGCTGACGAGCATGAGACCTCACCCTCTCCTCTTTCACAGACCATGCATCAAACCTGGACGTTCTCTGCATCCACTGATGATGAGATGGCTCCCGAGACGACGATCTCACCCGTCTGGTCACAAGGTCGAGTCTCTGGCAAATACACACTGTGTACTCCAGTCTTAAATGCCACCATGTTCCAATCCATGTAGATGCACCACAGCTGTGAGTCCTGACGAGCCGCAGGTGATCAGCCTCAGGTGATCAGGGTGAGGTCCTGATAAACTCAGCTACACAGCCACTCAGTCCCAAATGCAAGCCACCTGGAAGGAAAAACAAAAGACAGAAACAAAAAGGCAGCCAGGCCCCCCCAGCCATACAACAAACAATGTGCCTCCGCTAACACTGATTGGTTGATTCATTCTATGTAAACAAGCACATTGAGGTGTGTCATGTGTTGGTGTTTACAGATAAATGTGCTTTTGTAAAATATGCCATTTTTATTTGAAAAAAAAAGCATTTTCAAAAAAAAAAACCCAAGTTGTAATTAAATTTGTGAAGCTGTCATTATGAGCGAAACTGTCAGGGTGAACATTTTTGAAGATGAAAATGGCATCAGTCATTTTTTGTCACAACATAACTTTTAGTGTTGATTGCAGACCATTTGTTGATTTAATTTCCAGTAAATTCCACCAGCTTCTCCAAGTTCCTCTGTCACATTTTTTTTCTCACATTTTCAATTTAAATTTTGAACAGCAGTACTTGGTTTCTTTTTCCTCCGACTCTTAGTGTATTCCCCATTTTCTCCAGGTGTTTGGTGGTTCTTCCCATTTTTGACTGGCAGGATGGCTCCACTTCAAATGGAATACCAGAATGATGCCGTTTCTCCTGCACCTCTTCAACCAAGCACCACGAAGGCTACATCTGCAGTGGTAGGTTTCACCTGCAAATATCTGAATCACACTGATTATTTGTGTGTGTTGATGAGATTGATGCTGGCTGATGGATGTCTAGATGCATATAATGTGAAATTTTGAGTATTTTAAAATCTTACTGGGTATAACTGTTTGCAGATGATGCAGTGTTATAATCTCCAACAACAACTGTAGGAGGGGTGATTGTGTGAGGTTTAATTTGAAACCTGCTTTATGGCGTCATAAACACTGATAGCTAACACGCAGGTTAGCAGAGTGCTGCCCTTCCACTGGTTTGCTTTGTACTTTATTACAATTAGTGTCCCTGTGTAGTTACAAACGGAATCTAATTAGACAAAGACAAGCTGTATATGAAGTTTTTTGCTGTGACTGGATTATAAAACTAGTTGGTTTTTCATTTTACAAGTCACTTATATTCTGAAGACTATCAGGAATGACCAACTTTTGAAATATTACATCCTGTTTCAGAGCAGTGTTCATTGTTCTTGTTCATAATATAGAAATACAGTCACGAGTAAGGAAGAGATTCATATATAAAGGTCTGTTTTTAGTGCTGAACTGACAGCAAACATTATCAAAGTTTCAAGCAGTTTATTGGAAGAAATGCTGATTAATGTGAGGATTATCTTTCATGTTCTTGATCAGAATTTTTGTTGTTGTCTCCAGGATTCAGCCATTCTGCCTGTTGCTGTGCAAGAACTGCTCACCCGTCTTCTGGTAAGAAACAGATTGTACACTATTTTTCAAGAAATACACAGCTGATTTAAAAAAAAAAATTTAATGATAATTGTTTTGTCAATGCTGTTGATGCTGTCTTGACCAAATGTTGGTTCAGTTCTTTGGTCAGTTTTTGAGGCTGTAATCTGATGCAGTTTTATTACGTTCTCTTATATTGTAACATATTTTTAGTTGGTAAAATAAAGCAGTCAGAAGAAAAAGTGAATATTTAAGTTAAGTCTTCAAGTCATAGATCTTTGCAATAATAAGCAAACTAAGCCGAGGTGGACTTCAGTGTCCACACCTCCATGTGAAACCCAGATGGAAGTGATGAGTTGGTGCACAGTTTTACACACACACACAAAAAACCAAAAATAACACACAGTACCAGTCAAACGTTTGGACACACTTTCGAAAGGGAAAATCTTGTGTTCATTGTTGCTGAATTCTTGTGTCAAAAAATGTTTCAACAAAAAAGTTACAACTAACAAACATAATACTTTGAAGAAAGTCAGAATCTGATTTCAGAATCAGATCAGGCTGTCCTGAAGGAAACCTCAGTGACAGTCACAACATATGAATCCAAATTTATAAACCAGCTCAGTAAGTGGATCCAGACTCAGTCAGAGGACTGTAAGAGTCACCTTATTTCAGGTCAAAATTATGTTTGATGTTTGGCAGCACTTGTGTGAAATGACAACTTGTAAAGTGAAGTACAAAATATACAAGTTCAGATCTTTTTACTGCTCTGATATTAAAATGTATTCATTAAATTATCATTGATTATAAAGATGAAGACAAGACCTTGACTTTATTTGTCTTGTGACTGTCCCAGGAGTTGTTGCCCATCAAGCAGAGACATCCTGCTGAACTTGGTTCTGTCCTCGACGCCGACAGTCTGACCCCCGAGCTGAAACAGGCCTTGGAGAGGTGGATCGCTGAGCGCATCAGGGTAGGTGGATCTAGAAGTTGTGTCGACACAAGAGATGATATTCAACATTCAGTTCCAACCACAAGAGATTTTCAATTAGATTTTTTTCTTTAACACAAATCTTTGTCATTAAATTGTGATGAATGTTTTACAGGCAGATGGAACATGTTGTAATTTTAATCTTTTTGTTTGGTGTGTGGCCATTTGCATGTTGTATCTTCATCAGGAGCACGATGAGATCAGGCTGCGTGACCAGCGGCGCTCCACAGGCTGTGGACGACCTGCAGCCGACAGGATGGCCGACTTTGCCCTGGAGTCTCTAGGTTGGTTAAAACCCTCTATGTTTTAGTCACGTGACTTTATTCATCAGAATTTGGCTGCAGGTTTGATTCTCTCTGTGGCCACCAGTGCTACAAATGTCTGTTCGGGCTGCATGTATTGATTATTCTTAGTTAAATTTCATGTGATAACTTTGCTGGACTCATTTGACACAACTTTCTGATTGAGAGAAAATGTTAAACAGGATTCATATTGTGGTCAGATGTTTACATACACATAGAAGGAGGTCTAGCTAAGAATTCTTCATCACAACCTCAAACCATCACACAGATGTTTGGCCTCAACCCTGTCAAAAATGTCTGATCTTTGCCTAAAACAAAGGTCTGTGTCATGAAACCAACAAATTAAAACTTGGCCACCAAATTCTACTTTAGATATTTTTATCGTTAAGGATGTATGTTGAAGAGTCATTACATCCCAGAAAATGAACAGTTCAGAGAAATCATTGAAAGCTCAATATTTTAATGATGTTCATGATCACAATTATGTTTCATTGATTTTTCTTTATCCTGTTGAATGACTGTTTGTTAATTAAGAGTTTAACTTCCTCAAAGCTTTTGTTTGCCAAAGTTTATGTAGTTTCTTCTTTGGTGAAGGTTATTTTGCTTTACATTGAATCAGTGGTTGTTTTATTCTTGGTAGGTTCCAGGGTGGTCCAAAGCCGAAGTTCTCAGACGTACCACGGTGGTTCAGGCTGTGGGCGTCTCTTTGGTTTGTTTCGGTGGTGCAGCTCACAGAGTCCAAGTGTTATCCAGGTATGTTTTTTGTTTTGTTTTTTTCTTTTTCCTTTGCTCATTTGTTGTCACAAACTCTCTTCTTCTCTCTGAAGATATTGTCGGTAAAAATTATCGATTGTTTACTGTTGGGTCTGATTCCTGCTCTGTTATTTCAGGGCCACTCGGTGCTGTTCCCAGGGAGGTGTTGGCCATTCCAGGGTGCAAAAGGAACACTTCTGATCTCCCTTTCACACTCCGTCAGAATCAGTCACGTGACACTGGACCACGTGCCGCGCAGCAACTCCCCCAGTGGGCACATCGACTCGGCCCCGAAAGACTTCGAAATCTACGTAAGTGATCACACATTCTAGAAAAAAGAAATGTGGACCTACACAAGACTAATTTATTTACTGAGAGAATTGCTGAATTGTTGTTTCCCTGCTCATAGATATGCTGTTAATGTGTTAACAAACACAGTGTTAACTGAACTGTGGGAATCATGTTTAATTGAGATATTTTGAAATGTTGCCATCAGATCGAAGAAACTTTGACTGCTAACAAAATCTGAAAAATTATCGCCGTTGAATTTGCTTCAGTATTTAAAAAAATGTATAGATGGAACATAGGAACTGTTTTACATTAATTAATAATATTTATTAATAATAATTAATTAATCATATTTTATATTATTAATATTTTAATATTACAATGAATTTCAATTCAGTAGTTGATTGAACATTATTTTATGTTTAATCCATCCCTGAACATATGCAACATTGTTTATTGTGACTCTTTTCAACAAAAGGAAAAACAAATTGGTTTTAAACTGTAAACAACCTCAGAACACAGTAAGGTGCTTTATTGTGAAAGGGTAATGCTTATGCTCGCGGTAACGGGGGCCTAAGTTCATATTAAATTGGACTTTATTTTTATCAGTTTTACATAAATACAATAAAATAACCAAAATCACATACTGTGAAATCACTAATCTGTCGTGTTTTTCATTTTTGAGTTCTTGTCGTTATGCTCATTAGCATTACGGTTTGCTTAAGTGGTACATTCTCAACTTTGGTTCCTTTTGTTTTTCTCACATGTTCTCACTCGGTCTTTCTCAGGGGATGGTCACTGAGGAGGAAGAAGGGACTCTGCTGGGCAAATTCACCTACAGTCAGGACGGTGATCCGACTCAGACCTTTGAGCTTCCTGTGAGTTCAGAGAAACTGATCTTGTTTTGACTGCAGTATTTTATCTGTCGACTTTAATTTTAATCCTCTGACAAGAGGTCCTGCAGAACTTCACACATTCTAACAGTATGAACTTTGTTCTCCTCTCTGCCTGCAGAAACCCAGCGAGGTTCAGCGTTTTGTGGAGCTGCGTGTCCTCAGCAACTGGGGTCAAGCTGAGTACACGTGTCTCTATGGCTTCCGGGTCCACGAAACGATGGCCTCCACGTGATTATTTAGTCTGGCCCCATTGTACATATGTAAATAAACATGTAAATAAAGAAATGTGTAAATAAACTAATGTGGATCTTTATTCTTTGTCGGTTTTTAATATACATATAAGTAATAATTGAAAAACTGCATTAATGTGGCGTCACACCGCATGATGTTTCAGGCACTGAACCCAGGAGAATTATGTTAATTTTGTTTCAGTTTAAATTTCCTGAAATGTGCTTGGGACAGTCACAGCACCTGAGCTTTGTCATGTTTGGCTGAAAAATGTGTAAAAGTGGATGATTAATTACATAAAAACTGTATGTTTACATAAAGCTGCATTTTGGAAAAGAAGGTTGTGAATAAATTCATTCCTTTTTTGTGTATTTGTCACACAGAATGACAAAAAGCTCATGTCACGAGTCACAACAACCACCCATGTATGTGTTTATGTGTATTTATCAAATCTAAATTATAAAATGATTTAAAAGCAAACAGCGATATTGATTCTGCATCATGGATTGGAGTCTCAATTTCAATGTAATTCTTGAAAACCGAAAAGAATGTGCTGATTTATAACTTTGCTTTCCTTCTTTTAACAAATTTAAACACTTCTTAAAAGGCTTATTTTTTGTTTGATTCCCAAATGCCCAAAATAACAAACTTTAACTTAATCCCTGTTGTATGTTTTTTTTGTTTTTTTTTTTACTTTTGTGAAATCTTGATCTTTGATTTCACTGTAAAGCACTTTGGACACCATCTGGCTGCTGTTAAGGTGATATAAATGTTGACTGGAATCTTTAAATTGAATGCAGGTGTGAGTGTGTGTGTTGGCTCTGCCATAAACTGGTGACCTGTCCAGGGTGGACCCTCCTCTCACCCACTGACTGCTCTCTTTAGCTGCTGTTGAGACCTCCTGACACCAGGTGGCGACTTCACCATGAAAATGTCTGCTGGACACATGAAGGGTTTAGACACAAAAATTTAAATTTAAAAAGGAAAAGGCATTAGTACAACCCCTGGCAATAATTATGGAATCACCGGCCTCGGAGGATGTTCATTCAGTTGTTTAATTTTGTAGAAAAAAAGCAGATCACAGACATGACACAAAACTAAAGTCATTTCAAATGGCAACTTTCTGGCTTTAAGAAACATTATAAGAAATCAGGAAAAATAATTGGGGCAGTCAGTAACGGTTAATTTTTTAGACCAAGCAGAGGGAAAAAAAAATATGGACTCACTCAATTCTGAGGAATAAATTATGGAATCACCCTGTAAATTTTCATCCCCAAAACTAACACCTGCATCAAATCAAATCTGCTCCTTAGTCTGCATCTAAAAAGGAGTGATCACACCTTGGAGAGCTGTTGCACCAAGTGGACTGACATGAATCATGGCTCCAACATGAGAGATGTCAATTGAAACAAAGGAGAGGATTATCAAACTCTTAAAAGAGGGTAAATCATCACGCAATGTTGCAAAAGATGTTGGTTGTTCACAGTCAGCTGTGTCTAAACTCTGGACCAAATACAAACAACATAGGAAGATTGTTAAAGACAAACATACTGGTAGACCAAGGAAGACATCAAAGCATCAAGACAGAAAACTTAAAGCAATATGTCTCAAAAATCGAAAATGCACAACAAAACAAATGAGGAATGAATGGGAGGAAACTGGAGTCAACGTCTGTGACCGAACTGTAAGAAACCGCCTAAAGGAAATGGGATTTACATAAAGAAAAGCTAAACGAAAGCCATCATTAACACCTAAAGAGGAAAAAACAAGCTTACAATGGGCTAAGGAAAAGCAATCGTGGACTGTGGATGACTGGATGAAAGTCATATTCAGTGATGAATCTCGAATCTGCATTGGGCAAGGTGATGATGCTGGAACTTTTGTTTGGTGCCGTTCCAATGAGATTTATAAAGATGACTGCCTGAAGAGAACATGTAAATTTCCACAGTCATTGATGATATGGGGCTGCATGTCAGGTAAAGGCACTGGGGAGATGGCTGTCATTACATCATCAATAAATGCACAAGTTTACGTTGATATTTTGGACACTTTTCTTATCCCATCAATTGAAATGATGTTTGGGGATGATGAAATCATTTTTCAAGATGATAATGCATCTTGCCATAGAGCAAAAACTGTGAAAATATTCCTTGCAAAAAGACACATAGGGTCAATGTCATGGCCTGCAAATAGTCCGGATCTTAATCCAATTGAAAATCTTTGGTGGAAGTTGAAGAAAATGGTCCATGACAAGGCTCCAACCAATCAGAGAAAGTTGGAGCCAGATTGATGAAGAGTACTGTTTGTCACTCATTAAGTCCATGCCTCAGAAACTGCAAGCTGTTATAAAAGCCAGAGGTGGTGCAACAAAATACTAGTGATGTGTTGGAGCGTTCTTTTGTTTTTCATGATTCCATAATTTTTTCCTCAGAATTGAGTGATTCCATATTTTTTTCCCTCTGCTTGGTCTAAAAAAGTAACCGTTACTGACTGCCACAATTTTTTTTCCTGATTTCTTATAGTGTTTCTTAAAGCCAGAAAGTTGCCATTTGAAATGACTTTAGTTTTGTGTCATGTCTGTGATCTGCTTTTTTTCTACAAAATTAAACAACTGAATGAACATCCTCCGAGGCCGGTGATTCCATAATTTTTGCCAGGGGTTGTAAATGCACAAACAAAATGTAAGTAAAATGCTCAAATTCTTGAATATATTGCACATTGATAGTTACCAAAGCAGCCAAGTGCATGTTGGCCTCATCTAACAATCTGAACCCTTCTCACACACAGGTGCTGGTCATATAATTCGAATATCATGAAAAAGTTGATTTATTTTAGTAATTCAAATTCAAAAAGTGAAACTTGTATATTATATTCATTCATTACACACAGACTGACAACTAATGAAAATCCCAAATTTAGTATCTCAGAAAATTAGAATATTAATCAATCAATCAATCCACTTTTTTCTTGTATAGCGCCAAATCACAACAAACAGTTGCCCCAAGGCGCTCCACATTGCAAGGCAAGGCCATACAATAATTATGAAACACAGTCTACGTCTAAAGCAACATAACCAAGGGATGGTCCAGGGTCACCCGATCCAGCCCTAACTATAAGCCTTAGCGAAAAGGAAAGTTTTAAGCCTAATCTTAAAAGTAGAGAGGGTATCTGTCTCCCTGATCTGAATTGGGAGCTGGTTCCACAGGAGAGGAGCCTGAAAGCTGAAGGCTCTGCCTCCCATTCTACTCTTACAAACCCTAGGAACTACAAGTAAGCCCGCAGTCTGAGAGCGAAGCGCTCTAATGGGGTAATATGGTACTACGAGGTCCCTAAGATAAGATGGGACCTGATTATTCAAAACCTTATAAGTAAGAAGAAGAATTTTAAATTCTATTCTAGCATTAACAGGAAGCCAATGAAGGGAGGCCAACACGGGTGAGATATGCTCTCTCCTGCTAGTCCCCGTCAGTACTCTAGCTGCAGCATTCTGAACCAACTGAAGGCTTTTTAGGGAACTTTTAGGACAACCTGATAATAATGAATTACAATAGTCCAGCCTAGAGGAAATAAATGCATGAATTAGTTTTTCAGCATCACTCTGAGACAAGACCTTTCTGATTTTAGAGATATTGCGTAAATGCAAAAAGGCAGTCCTACATATTTGTTTAATATGCGCTTTGAATGACATATCCTGATCAAAAATAACTCCAAGATTTCTCACAGTATTACTAGAGATCAGGGAAATGCCATCCAGAGTAACGATCTGGTTAGACACCATGCTTCTAAGATTTGTGGGGCCAAGTACAATAACTTCAGTTTTATCTGAGTTTAAAAGCAGGAAATTAGAGGTCATCCATGTCTTTATGTCTGTAAGACAATCCTGCAGTTTAGCTAATTGGTGCGTATCCTCTGGCTTCATGGATAGATAAAGCTGGGTATCATCTGCGTAACAATGAAAATTTAAGCAATACCGTCTAATAATACTGCCCAAGGGAAGCATGTATAAAGTGAATAAAATTGGTCCTAGCACAGAACCTTGTGGAACTCCATAATTAACTTTAGTCTGTGAAGAAGATTCCCTATTTACATGAACAAACTGTAATCTATTAGACAAATATGATTCAAACCACCGCAGCGCAATGCCTTTAATACCTATGACATGCTCTAATCTCTGTAATAAAATTTTATGGTCAACAGTATCAAAAGCAGCACTGAGGTCCAACAGAACAAGCACAGAGATAAGTCCACTGTCCGAAGCCATAAGAAGATCATTTGTAACCTTCACTAATGCTGTTTCTGTACTATGATGAATTCTAAAACCTGACTGAAACTCTTCAAATAGACCATTCCTCTGCAGGTGATCAGTTAGCTGTTTTACAACTACCCTCTCAAGAATCTTTGAGAGAAAAGGAAGGTTGGAGATTGGCCTATAATTAGCTAAGATAGCTGGGTCAAGTGATGGCTTTTTAAGTAATGGTTTAATTACTGCCACCTTAAAGGCCTGTGGTACATAACCAACTAACAAAGATAGATTGATCATATTTAAGATTGAAGCATTAAATAATGGTAGGACTTCCTTGAGCAGCCTGGCAGGAATGGGGTCTAATAAGCATGTTGATGGTTTGGATGAAGTAACTAATGAAAATAACTCAGACAGAACAATCGGAGAGAAAGAGTCTAACCAAATACCGGCATCACTGAAAGCAGCCAAAGATAACGATACATCTTTGGGATGGTTATGAGTAATTTTTTCTCTAATAGTCAAAATTTTGTTAGCAAAGAAAGTCATGAAGTCATTACTAGTTAAAGTTAATGGAATACTCAGCTCAATAGAGCTCTGACTCTTTGTCAGCCTGGCTACAGTGCTGAAAAGAAACCTGGGGTTGTTCTTATTTTCTTCAATTAGTGATGAGTAGAAAGATGTCCTAGCTTCACGAAGGGCTTTCTTATAGAGCAACAAACTCTTTTTCCAGGCTAAGTGAAGATCTTCTAAATTAGTGAGACGCCATTTCCTCTCCAACTTACGGGTTATCAGCTTTAAGCTACGAGTTTGTGAGTTATACCACGGAGTCAGACACTTCTGATTTAAAGCTCTCTTTTTCAGAGGAGCTACAGCATCCAAAGTTGTCTTCAATGAGGATGTAAAACTATTGACAAGATACTCTAACTCCCTTACAGAGTTTAGGTAGCTACTCTGCTCTGTGTTGGTATATGACATTAGAGAACATAAAGAAGGAATCATATCCTTAAACCTAGTTACAGCGCTTTCTGAAAGACTTCTAGTGTAATGAAACTTATTCCCTACTGCTGGGTAGTCCATCAGGGTAAATGTAAATGTTATTAAAAAATGATCAGACAAAAGGGAGTTTTCAGGGAATACTGTTAAGTCTTCTATTTCCATACCATAAGTCAGAACAAGATCTAAAATATGATTAAAGTGGTGGGTGGACTCATTTACTTTTTGAGCAAAGCCGATAGAGTCTAATAATAGATTAAATGCAGTGTTGAGGCTGTCATTCTCAGCATCTGTGTGGATGTTAAAATCGACCACTATAATTATCTTATCTGAGCTAAGCACTAAGTCAGACAAAAGGTCTGAAAATTCACAGAGAAACTCACAGTAACGACCAGGTGGACGATAGATAATAACAAATAAAACTGGTTTTTGGGACTTCCAATTTGGATGGACAAGACTAAGAGACAAGCTTTCAAATGAATTAAAGCTCTGTCTAGGTTTTTGATTAATTAATAAGCTGGAATGGAAGATTGCTGCTAATCCTCCGCCCCGGCCCGTGCTACGAGCATTCTGACAGTTAATGTGACTCGGGGGTGTTGACTCATTTAAACTAACATATTCATCCTGCTGTAACCAAGTTTCTGTTAGGCAGAATAAATCAATACGTTGATCAATTATTATATCATTTACCAACAGGGACTTAGAAGAAAGAGACCTAATGTTTAATAGACCACATTTAACTGTTTTAGTCTGTGGTGCAATTGAAGGTGCTATATTATTTTTTCTTTTTGAATTTTTATGCTTAAATAGATTTTTGCTAGTTATTGGTGGTCTGGGAGCAGGCACCGTCTCTACGGGGATGGGGTAATAGGGGGATGGCAGGGGGAGAGAAGCTGCAGAGAGGTGTATAAGACCACAGCTCTGCCTCCTGGTCCCAACGCTAGACAGTCACAGTTTGGAGGATCCCAAAAAATTGGCCAGATTTCTAGAAATGAGAGCTGCTCCCTCTAAAGTGGGATGGATGCCGTCTCTCCTAACAAGACCAGGTTTTCCCCAGAAGCTTTGCCAATTATCAATGAAGCCCACCTCATTTTTTGGACACCACTCAGACAGCCAGCAATTCAAGGAGAACATGCGGCTAAACATGTCACTCCCGGTCTGATTGGGGAGGGGCCCAGAGAAAACAACAGAGTCCGACATTGTTTTTGCAAAGTTACACACCGATTCAATGTTAATTTTAGTGACCTCCGATTGGCGTAACCGAGTGTCATTACTGCCGACGTGAATTACAATCTTACCAAATTTACGCTTAGCCTTAGCCAGCAATTTCAAATGTCCTTCGATGTCGCCTGCTCTGGCCCCCGGAAGACAATTGACAATGGTTGCTGGTGTCGCTAACTTCACATTTCTCAAAACAGAGTCGCCAATAACCAGAGTTTGATCCTCGGCGAGTGTATCGTCGAGTGGGGAAAAACGGTTAGAGATGTGAACGGGTTGACGGTGTACACGGGGCTTCTGTTTAGGGCTACGCTTCCTCCTCACAGTCACCCAGTCAGCCTGCCTTCCCGACTGCACGGGGTCTGCCAGGGGGGAACTAACGGCGGCTAAGCTACCTTGGTCCGCACCGACTACAGAGGCCTGGCTAGCTGTAGAATTTTCCACGGTGCGGAGCCGAGCCTCCAATTCGCCCAGCCTGGCCTCCAAAGCTACGAATAAGCTGCACTTATTACAAGTACCGTTACTGCTAAAAGAGGCCGAGGAATAACTAAACATTTCACACCCAGAGCAGAAAAGTACGGGAGAGACAGGAGAAGCCGCCATGCTAAAACGGCTAAGAGCTAGTAGCTACGCTAAGCTAGCGGATTCCCAAACAGGGAATCCGACACTAGACAGGCTGTGGAGCAGCACAGGTAACGCACGACAACAGTGCTAAAACAAAATAAAAATCCACTAGACAGGCTGTGGAGCAGCACAGGTAACGCACAACAACAGTGCTAAAAAATAAAATAAAATAAAAATAAAATCCACAGGACAGGCTGTGGAGCAGCACAGGCAACGCACGACAACAGTGCTAAAACAAAATAAAAATCCACTAGACAGGCTGTGGAGCAGCACAGGTAACGCACGACAACAGTGCTAAAAAATAAAATAAAAATAAAAATCCACTGGACAGGCTGTGGAGCAGCACAGGCAACGCACGACAACAGTGCTAAAACAAAATAAAAATCCACTGGACAGGCTGTGGAGCAGCACAGGTAACGCACGACAACAGTGCTAAATCAAAATCCACTGGACAGGCTGTGGAGCAGCACAGGTAACGCACGACAACAGTGCTAAAACAAAATAAAAATCCACTAGACAGGCTGTGGAGCAGCACAGGTAACGCACAACAACAGTGCTAAAAATAAAATAAAATAAAAATAAAAATCCACAGGACAGGCTGTGGAGCAGCACAGGCAACGCACGACAACAGTGCTAAAACAAAATAAAAATCCACTAGACAGGCTGTGGAGCAGCACAGGTAACGCACGACAACAGTGCTAAAAAATAAAATAAAAATAAAAATCCACTGGACAGGCTGTGGAGCAGCACAGGCAACGCACGACAACAGTGCTAAAACAAAATAAAAATCCACTGGACAGGCTGTGGAGCAGCACAGGTAACGCACGACAACAGTGCTAAATCAAAATCCACTGGACAGGCTGTGGAGCAGCACAGGTAACGCACGACAACAGTGCTAAAACAAATAAAAATCCACTAGACAGGCTGTGGAGCAGCACAGGTAACGCACAACAACAGTGCTAAAAAATAAAATAAAATAAAAATAAAAATCCACTGGACAGGCTGTGGAGCAGCACAGGCAACGCACGACAACAGTGCTAAAACAAAATAAAAATCCACTAGACAGGCTGTGGAGCAGCACAGGTAACGCACGACAACAGCGCTAAATAAAAATCCACTGGACAGGCTGTGGAGCAGCACAGGTAACGCACGACAACAGCGCCAAAAATAAAATAAAATAAAAATAAAAATCCACTGGACAGGCTGTGGAGCAGCACAGGTAACGCACGACAACAGTGCTAAAAAATAAAATAAAAATCCACTGGACAGGCTGTGGAGCAGCACAGGTAACGCACGACAACAGTGCTAAAAAATAAAATAAAAATCCACTGGACAGGCTGTGGAGCAGCACAGGTAACGCACGACAACAGTGCTAAAAAAAAAAATAAAAAAATAAAAAAATAATAATAATAATAAAATAAAAATCCACTGGACAGGCTGCAGAGCAGCACAGGTAACACACGACAACAGTGGTAAAAAATAAAATAAAAATCCACTAGACAGGCTGTGGAGCAGCACAGGTAACACACGACAACAGTGCTAAAAAAAATAAATAAATAAAATCAAAATCAAAATCCACTGGACAGGCTGTGGAGCAGCACAGGTAACGCACGACAACAGTGCCAAAAAATAAAATAAAAATCCACTGGACAGGCTGTGGAGCAGCACAGGTAACGCACGACAACAGTGCCAAAAAACAAAACAAAAATCCACTGAACAGGCTGTGGAGCAGCGCAGGTAACACACGACAACAGTGCCAAAAATAAAATAAAAATCCACTGGACAGGCTGTGGAGCAGCACAGGTAACACACGACAACAGTGGTAAAAAATAAAATAAAAATCCACTGGACAGGCTGTGGAACAGCACAGGTAACGCACGACAACAGTGCTAAAAAATAAAATAAAAATCCACTGAACAGGCTGTGGAGCAGAACAGGTAACGCACGACAACAGTGCTAAAAATAAAATAAAAATCCACTGGACAGGCTGTGGAGCAGCACAGGCAACGCACGACAACAGCGCTAAAATAAAATAAAAATCCACTGAACAGGCTGTGGAGCAGCACAGGTAACACACGACAACAGTGCTAAAAAATAAAATAAAAATCCACTGAACAGGCTGTGGAGCAGAACAGGTAACGCACGACAACAGTGCTAAAAATAAAATAAAAATCCACTGGACAGGCTGTGGAGCAGCACAGGCAACGCACGACAACAGCGCTAAAATAAAATAAAAATCCACTGAACAGGCTGTGGAGCAGCACAGGCAACGCACGACAACAGTGCTAAAACAAAATAAAAATCCACTAGACAGGCTGTGGAGCAGCACAGGTAACGCACGACAACAGCGCTAAATAAAAATCCACTGGACAGGCTGTGGAGCAGCACAGGTAACGCACGACAACAGCGCCAAAAATAAAATAAAATAAAAATAAAAATAAAAATCCACTGGACAGGCTGTGGAGCAGCACAGGTAACGCACGACAACAGTGCTAAAAAATAAAATAAAAATCCACTGGACAGGCTGTGGAGCAGCACAGGTAACGCACGACAACAGTGCTAAAAAATAAAATAAAAATCCACTGGACAGGCTGTGGAGCAGCACAGGTAACGCACGACAACAGTGCTAAAAAAAAAAAATAAAAAAAAAAATAAATAATAATAATAATAAAATAAAAATCCACTGGACAGGCTGCAGAGCAGCACAGGTAACACACGACAACAGTGCTAAAAAAAAAAAAATAATAAAATAAAAATCAAAATCCACTGGACAGGCTGTGGAGCAGCACAGGTAACGCACGACAACAGTGCCAAAAAAATAAAATAAAAATCCACTGGACAGGCTGTGGAGCAGCACAGGTAACGCACGACAACAGTGCCAAAAAACAAAACAAAAATCCACTGAACAGGCTGTGGAGCAGCTCAGGTAACACACGACAACAGTGCCAAAAAATAAAATAAAAATCCACTGGACAGGCTGTGGAGCAGCACAGGTAACACACGACAACAGTGGTAAAAAATAAAATAAAAATCCACTAGACAGGCTGTGGAGCAGCACAGGTAACGCACGACAACAGTGCTAAAAAAAATAAAAAATAAAATAAAAATCAAAATCCACTGGACAGGCTGTGGAGCAGCACAGGTAACGCACGACAACAGTGCCAAAAAATAAAATAAAAATCCACTGGACAGGCTGTGGAACAGCACAGGTAACGCACGACAACAGTGCTAAAAAATAAAATAAAAATCCACTGAACAGGCTGTGGAGCAGAACAGGTAACGCACGACAACAGTGCTAAAAATAAAATAAAAATCCACTGGACAGGCTGTGGAGCAGCACAGGCAACGCACGACAACAGCGCTAAAATAAAATAAAAATCCACTGAACAGGCTGTGGAGCAGCACAGGTAACACACGACAACAGTGCTAAAAAATAAAATAAAAATCCACTGAACAGGCTGTGGAGCAGCACAGGTAACACACAACAACAGTGCTAAAAAATAAAATAAAAATCCACTGAACAGGCTGTGGAGCAGCACAGGTAACACACGACAACAGTGCTAAAAAATAAAATAAAAATCCACTGAACAGGCTGTGGAGCAGCACAGGTAACACACGACAACAGTGCTAAAAAATAAAATAAAAATCCACTGAACAGGCTGTGGAGCAGCACAGGTAACGCACGACAACAGTGCTAAAAAATAAAATAAAAATCCACTGGACAGGCTGTGGAGCAGCACAGGTAACACACGACAACAGTGCTAAAATAAAATAAAAATCCACTGGACAGGCTGTGGAGCAGCACAGGTAACACACGACAACAGTGCTAAAATAAAATAAAAATCCACTAGGCAAGCTGTGGAGCAGCACGACAACAGTGCTAAAAAATAAAACAAAAATAAAAACGAAAGCGTTAGCAAGCTAGTTAGCCTGCCAACGCTGATGAAGGCCAGCTGATAAAAGAGCTCCGTTGCGATGCTTCGACCGTTAGAGGTCTTCCTTAGGCGTTGGAGCACGGTGAAAAAGTAAAAAAAAGTAAAAAAGTAAAAAAGTCTTGAAAAAGACTGTTAATTCAAAGAACTCAAACAGCTCAGTTCAAACAGCTAACAGATACAGCAGAACACCGCTGTGCTCTGCTCAAGACAAATATTACTCAAGACAAATACAAAAAAAGGATTTTTAGAAATGTTGGCCAACTGTAAAGTATGAACATGAAAAGTATGAGCATGTACAGCACTCAGTACTTAGTTGGGGCTCCTTTTGCCTGAATTACTGCAGCAATGCAGCGTGACATGGAGTCGATCAGTCTGTGGCACTGCTCAGGTGGTATGAGAGCCCAGGTTGCTCTGATACTGACCTTCAGCTCTTCTGCATCGTTGGGTCTGATGTGTCCTCTTCACAATACCCCACAGATTTTCTACGGGGTTAAGGTCAGGTGAGTTTGCTGGCCAATTTAGAACAGGGATACCATGGTCCTTAAACCAGGTACTGGTAGCTTTGGCACTGTGTGCAGGTGCCAAGTCCTGTTGGAAAATGAAATCTGCATCTCCATAAAGGTAGTCAGCAGGGGGAAGCATGAAGTGCTCTACAACTTCCTGGTAGAGGGCTGCGTTGACCATGGACCTCAGAAAACACAATGGACCAACACCAGCAGATGACATGGCACCCCAAGCCATCACTGACTGTGGAAACTTTACACTGGACCTCAAACAACATGGATTCTGTGCATCTCCTCTCTTCCTCCATGACTCTGGGACCATGATTTCCAAAGGCAATGCAAAATTTACTTTCATCAGAGAACATAACTTTGGACCACTCAGCAGAGGTCCAGTCGTTTTTGTCTTTAGCCCAGGCAAGACGTCAAGTCAGCAGTCTTCCCCATGATTGTGTAGCCTACAGAACTAGACTGAGAGACCAGTTAAAGGCCTTTGAAGGTGTTTTGAGTTAACTAGCTGATTAGAGTGTGACACCAGGTGTCTTCAGTATTGATCCTTTTCACAATATTCTAATTTTCTGAGATCCTGAATTTGGGATTTTCATTAGTTGTCAGTTATAATCATCAAAATTAAAAGGAATAAACACCTGAAATATATCAGTCTGTGTGGAATGAATGTATACATTATAAAAGTTTCACTTTTTGAATGGAATTACTGAAATAAATCAACTTTTTCATGATATTCTAATTAAATGTATATATATATATATATATATATATATATATAAGTAAGGATTAAACAACGAAAAGCCATGCATTATAAAACACCATGACACGAAGCGGAGTGGTGTTACTCCGTTTCTGCAGTGCGACTCCACTTTGAAGCATGAACCAACGAAGCAATGCTTCGATCCGCTGGCTCAATGGTTCTTTCATTCACTGCTCTTCAGAAGTGGCAAGTCTGCTTCTTAACCCCTCTCAAAGCCATTAAAAAATGTTAATTGTGAGTCACTTTTTTGTGGATTAAAGTCACTCAATGGGACTCTTGTCTTGTTGCAGTCAAGAAATGAGAATTGTCCTCCGTTCCGTTGGCACAGCTCCAAACGCTGCGTGGCTCTCTGCCGAGACCGAGTCCAGTTGGAATTAATAACTTCAAAGTGAATTGCTGCTACATTCATACTGCAATTTAATACAACAATTACCGGTAAGTATTTCATTTGAACATATTATTATGTAAAACACCTTGTTTTCATTCAGGACCACAGGCAACACCCCAGTTGACTCCAATGTTCACTTTGAATGTATAGACGACAACTAGGAATAACTGACAACAGAAAAGGCAAAAGACATCAGAATGATTTTGTCACAAAACCGTCCACTGCTGGCAAATATGACGTGAAGTCAGGTAGATTTTGTGTGATTATCTAGAAGGTGTCCACACAGTAAGAATGAAAAATACTTTTTAACCAGGTGCAGATGGTATATTTATAGAATACATTCCATAAAAAGGTAAATGCTTTACAGGCCCTGATGCATTGGTGCCCGTGTCTATACCCATGTTACGTATTATGAACCAGATGACTCTGCAACAACACCTGGATGTGGCACCAGTTTGCAGTAGCTTACTTCTTCAGCTAGGTGTCTGTTAGCTCCTGATTGGCTATAAGCACATCTGACTGAGATAATCACCTTTTGGCCAAATGGGGAGGGATGAAAGATGTGCAGATTATGGGACCCTGAGGACCGGAATTTGGAACTGCTGCCCTCGCGTGTGTGTTTCAGTCACAACTCTGACCCTTGAAGTGTTGGTAGTATGCAGCATATCTGTCTTCTTGAAGTGAAAATACATTTATCTTTATACCCCGTCACACATAGCCAGAATCACACAGAGGGGTGTCAGAATTATGAATCGCGCACATCCGCAAGGTGTCGGTGTTGTGTGGGCCGCTGAAGAGGAGGTACTGCTGGCCCACCACCACCAGATGGCGCCCTGCTTGGAGTGCGGGCTTCAAGCACGAGAGGGCGCCGGAGCCACTGGGAGTGACAGCTGTCACTCTTCATCAGCACCAGCTGTCACTCAGCCAACTCATCACCATCTCCATAAAGGCCGGACTGCGACTCCACCTCCTCGCCGAGAAATCAGCTACCATCCAGGTAACTTCTCTGCTGACTTAACACTGACTAATAGTCTGAACTTCTTTGCAGCCGTTTTCCTGTGGTGTGTCCTTATCTGTGGGATTGGCGTTTGGTGTGATCAGCGACGGCTTCGCTTCACACCCCAACCAGATAAGTGGTTAGACAGGAGCTGCACGAGTGTGTGATTGGAGGTGGAGGTTCTCCCTCCTAATTGTGTACAGACTGTGGGATTACTGAGTGTGCGACCTCACACTCATCAGGACTGTCTCTGTTCTCTGCCAGCAGTACCGGGTCTGACTGCTGAAGACAGCGGCCACCTGGGGCGCAGGGCTTGGCGGCTCCGGTGTTCTTCAGCTCCGTTGGCAGTGGAAGCTGTGTGGGATCCGGCTCTTCTCTCACCAGGCGTCTTCTATCGTCGAGCCTGCCCACACGTCACCTGGTGTATGATTGACAGTCACCATATTGTTATTGTCTGTACGTCGTTGTACAATTCACAACATTAAATTGTTACTTTTGGCTTATCCATTGTCCGTTCATTAACGCCCCCTGTTGTGGGTCCGTGTCACGACACTTTCACAACAGTCGGATTTCAGTCCCAAAACGTTCTGACAGCCATCTGCGGAAGTCCACACAGTTGGTCAAAATTGACCGGCAGCCCCGAGTGTGACGCACATGTTCATAATTCTCCGGGTGCCATCGAGATGGGACACCTGTCCGACGGTGGTCCATGTGTAATCTGAGGACCATTTGACCGCAATTTGTGTATTCTGATAGCATTTGAAACGATCTGATCACGGTTAATTGAGCTCTGAGATTGATTTGTCACAACAAAGCTTGCCGACATGTTGTTCCACGTTTGTCCACCTCCACTGGACCCCGGCCAGGGAGGGCAAAGGAAATGTTATGTAATAACATGTATGTGGCACTGTGCACGTGTCCCAGGCTCAGTGCAGTGTCCAGTAACACAGCT
The DNA here is from genome assembly GCF_902500255.1 of Thalassophryne amazonica. Classification (NCBI taxonomy): domain Eukaryota; kingdom Metazoa; phylum Chordata; class Actinopteri; order Batrachoidiformes; family Batrachoididae; genus Thalassophryne; species Thalassophryne amazonica. The sequence goes on from NC_047117.1 coordinate 58,999,468, forward strand.
GAACAGGATGTCACCACTGTAACACACGTGTTATTACACGTTCACCTCCTAAGTCTGTAGCACAGAGGTGCCCAAGTTCGGTCCTCGAGGTCTACCTTCCTGACAGTCTTAGTTGTCTCCCTGTTCCAACACACCTGAATCCAATGAAAGGCTCATTAAAAGCCTGCTAACGAGTCCTTCATGGTATGATGTGGAAATGTTTGCCCAGAACATGACGACCTAAATAAACATGTACTTTGTCTTCCACAGCGCAGCACAGAGAGCTGGTCAAGTCCCTTTCACCCGCTGGCAACGTCGATCAGGTGACAAAGGCATAATCCACCTCTTTCATGAATAAATCCCATGTGAAGCGCCGTCCCACAATGATAATCCAAGTGCAGTTGTGTTAAGATGCGTATCAAGTAAAAAAAAAAAAAAAAAGAAAGTCCACTGACTGCATCTGAATCTTGTGCACATGTGGGAAGTTGGCGCACTGTCAGCACAGTTCAACAGCAGCTACGGAGTCCAGCCGGACAAATAAAATCTAGCAATGTAAGTATATACTGATCAAACACCTATAAAGGGATTTTTCACCGGACTAACAGCAGGTGATCAGTGACAGCTGTCAGCCTTTTTGTGCACTCACTGAATGCACAGCTCGAGTGCTGGTACAGCATTTATGGACACATACACATGCAGCTGGGCGAACATTTCGTCCACTCACACTCACACTGCTTTGATCACCTGTTCTACACACGTGCACTCTGTCATGTGAGACGCACACTGATGAGAGGTCAGTTTAGCGCTGGGAATGTGAGGACAAGCAGAGATTTGAGATGGCTGAGTGAGTGGGTGAGTGAGCTGGTGAGTGAGCTGGTGAGTGACAGCTCCAGTGTCTGTGCCATCTGACATCAATCTGTGTCATCTGACTGTTGTCTGAAATATGTTTTGGCTGCATCCTGCCGGTGTGCACGAGGCAGTCCAGATGTGTTCAGACCACGGCTGGTCACGCCTCTTTTCTTCCCGACTGCGTCGGATCATGGCACTATTTGCCGTGTCGGAATGGTTCCTCCACATTCTTGCTGTGTGTGACGGGGGCCTTAGTTTGACAGAAGGCACATGGGACACGTGGGTCTAGATTGGTGTTTTCATGTATGACAACTCTGCTACTATGAAGCTGTGACTGCAAATGAAATACATGAACGTTGAACCATCCAATTACAGCCACAGAACCCTATTACTCATACATCCCTTCACTCATTCAATTTTGTACAAATAAGAAAATCAATTGAGTACAATGGTAAGAATATTTCACAAGGTGAAAGATGGAACATTTCATCTTTTACCAAATAAAATATTCTTTCCATTCCACGAATGAAAATAAAAATCATTATTTGTTTTATATAATGCCTAAAGTACATTCTTGTCATTTGATATTGTATTTAATTATAAACAAGAGGAAAGGGATTTATATTTTGGTGTGTGTCACTGGTCCATGAGGTCAAGAGGTTCCAAACAGTCCAACACAAACTTTAAATAGCAGTCCAATCCAAAACTGTTCTTGGTCAACTTGTGAAAACAGTCAGATAGTTAAACACTCCTGAGGATGTTCAAAAACACTCCTGAGGATGTTCAAAAACACTCCTGAGGATGTAGTCTGTACCTGATGCCGTGCATCAACTCCTTCGTGTACAATCTACCATCTGCTTTCCTCAGTCCAGCAAAAAATCACAACAGAAATTTGTCGAGCTCTTCATCCAACGTCCCAGTGAATACTGCAAATGCCTCCAGACGACTTACAGCATACTGGATTTGTTTTTTTGTGTTAGAAGTATGAGCACCGTCAACAAGATAGTTCAAACCCCGTCATTTTGTTTGTAAGATAAGCGCCGTGACCTATAAACCACCAGTCAAATGACAAAGATCTATTTAGTGTTTATATAACTGCTTCTAATCTTGTCTTGGCTGTGAAAATAGTGATTTGAATTTAAAATCTCTTTACATTTAGTTTGCCCAGTTCCTCACTGGATTTGAAAATAGAAGGAGTGTACAGACAAATGCCCATAATTCCTGAATGGTTAATACCATGTTTTTTGTTAAATCCCATGAATTAAATGGTGCTATGTTACATTGTTACAGAAAACATGTTCACCAAAGTGAAATTATCACACCTAAAGTCACACTGCTCTCATTAATTACGGAAGAACAAATGTGTTAAACGTATTATGAATGATAAAATACAAACATTTGCTGCGTGAACCTTGACTGAACACCAACATTTCGGTCTTTCCTCTGCACCTCTCTAAATAGCTGGTATTGTGTGATGGTGGAAGGGATCCTCACCAATAGGTTGGCATCAGTCTATGACTTGGACCGCGGCAAACGTGAGCTGATCTGCTTTAATCTCCTCTGACCTCTCATACAGGAGTTTGGACAGCTGCCCTTCCAGGCAGTTACCGCACAACTGGCAGGTAAGTTTGAACAATTTAAAGTGTTATTGCAATAGAGGAGCCAACAGACTGATAGTGACTGTTGCTGTGTGTAATAGTCATTTCATGTCAGCTATTACTGGATCCTTTAGGTTTTTCTTTTCTTTTCTTTTCTTAACACCGGACGACACGCAACGCCACAAATTTGCGTCTCTCGCCTGGTGATGGATGCACCACTATCGCTCGGTGTGTCGCTCTGCTTTTGCTGTGAAAATTCACCCCAATGCGTCATCAAATAGGAGGAGCTTCCATTCCACTCGCTGTCAAGTCAACATGTTGGACCTTGATCACATGGAGCAAGTTGCTGTGCTCTATTTGTTGTGGAAAGCTGACAAACGTCGCCAGCAGCGCCGTCCCTGGGTTCACAACATCCTCATGAGATGTTCCCAATTCGGGGAGTTTCATTATTTGCTGCAAGAGCTGCATCTGGATGAAGGCCGCTTTCAGCAGTACTTCCACCTCTCCAGGACCCAATTTCAGGACCACCTGTCCCATTCGCGCGTGTGAACAATTAAAAAACAAACAAAAAAAATAACAACAATTAACAAAAAAAATTGGCTGTTACTCAGTCTCCCCTCCAACTCTGTCATAATTGTGTTATAAACCAGTCACCGTTTGTTTTATTATACATCTGTGTAGTTAATAAATAAAATAATCTTCACGGCTGATTCATTCGCATGCACACGTAAAAAAAAAGCTGGCTGCTGCCGCTGCTGCAGTGCTGCTGCTCGCTCTCCCCTCAAATTCTGTCATAATTGTGATATAACGGACAAAAGGGACAGAAGTCCTGCTCACAGGCTGGCTGCCAGAGACAGGACATGTCCACACCAACTATAAACTCCAGATATCTCCACGTCACTACATATCCAGTCCCCGATTGGTCATCGCGACGTGACAAGATGAAAAAGTTCAGATTTTTCAACTTGGAGAGGAGAGCAACACGACGCGATATCACGCCACAAATGCGCCAATCGCTCAAAATCGCTTCATTTGCATCCATCGCGTCACATTGCATAGCTTGGAATTTTGTGGCGCCACAACGCGTCCTTCGTGTCCTCCAGTGTGAACATGGGATCAGTCAACAAATGACACTGAAGCTTTGTTGATTACTAAATGGATGAGAGCAGAATGACAACAATGTGTTTTATTGGACTGGAAAGATACACGGGTGAGAGTGTCGGGCTTGTACCGCAGAACTGCACCACCAGGACAAAAACATGTTTCAAATAAGACAAACTTAAATTAACACCTACTAAATAATGCCAAATGCACATCAATTTGGAAATCAACTATTAATTAAATCCAGCAACATATGTTAAATATGTAAAACTGTACAAATCTATGATTCATTAACATTCTAGGAGCACATTTGACAATTAAGTCTAGATCTCACAATATAATTATTAAAGGGGTCATGTTGTACAAAATCAGAGTTGGCACATCCAACCTGATGGAGCTTGACAGGTGCTGAAAAGGGGCAAAACTGCTCAGAGATAGGTGCACCAAGCTTGTGGCATCATACTCAAGAAGACTTGAGGCTGTAATTGCTGCCAAAGATGCATCAACAAATTATTGAGCAATGAGTGTGAATACTTATGTATGCGTCATTTCTTAGTTTTTTATTTTTAAGAAATTTGCAAAAATTTCAGAAAAATGTTTTCCATGTTGTCATTATCTGGTGTTGTGAGGAGAATTTTCAGGGGGGAAAAATGAATTTACTCCATTTTGGAATGAGGCTGCAACATAAAATGTTGTAACAGTGAAGCCCAATGAATACTTTCTGGATGCACTGTATCAACATCCCGCTCAAATCCAGCTCCCGCCAGCATAACGTCTTGAAACCGAGAAAATTTTGCTGAATGCAGCTGTCTGTGTTGCCAGTGGAAATATGACGCCATCCACCCATCCATCAGAGCCTCAAATCCATGGTACACTGACATTAAGAGATATTGCCACTTGACAAAATATTTAAATATGTAACTAATTTATTTGCTCTGTCAGTCACAGTGCTGAAGCTGGGGAAATGAAACCTGTTGTTAGCAGATAGACAAACACCAGTTGGATTAATTTTTGTAATAACTTAATAATATGGATTATATATTACCAAAAAGGGGTTCAGGTTAGGATCAGGTCAAGTCTTTTATTTTTAAAATTTGTCTAACTGGCTTTCTGTCTGTTGTAAAACCTGATGAAGTGCAGCATGTAGGTGATGTTTTCAGCGTGCCGCTCTCTTTCAGAGTGACAGTAACAGTCATTCAGATTGTTGTCCAGGTGCAGTTTGTTGATGGGGTTGGGGGTTGTTGGCTTTGTCATTGGTGATCTACCTGAGCCCCTTCCAGTCGTTGGCTGAGAACTGGTGACAGAGTTTCTTGCAGTACAGTCATTAAGCTTTTGTCACTGTCTTATTAAATCTGTACTTGGACTCTGAATTATTGTATTGTTTTTAGTTTGTTTACTAATTTGCATTTCACTTACTTTATTTTTCTATTTTGCATGCCCTTATGCCTGGTGCACACGGCAGGATAATTAGGCCGATATCGGACCCAATCTTCCCCTTTTGACAATCTTAACCCCTTAAGTTTCTAGATCCCCCCCCCATTGTGCTGTCTGTTCTTCTGTAACTTGTTTTTCTCCTGCAGGTGTGACACAGCACCACTGGTCTGAGAAATCCGCCATGTTGTTCAGGAGCCATGTGGAACAGCGGGCGTTGGTCGCCCGCGTGGCGAGTGTCCTTGAAGAGTCAAAGGATTGATGTGACTTACAGGAGCCCAGGTTGACTGTTTATCTGGTGGACACCACAGTGGAGGACAGGGATGTTTGGATTCACACCCTAATGGCAAACATTGATGACCAGTCCTCAACCGCTAAGAACTCCCCCGCTAACTAGCTCTATTTTGATTAACCTGTTGGCATGTTATTTATTTTTGAGAGAGAACTTTTGTGGTGGTGCCAACAAAACAAGGGAGTTTTTGATTCCCCTTAAGTGTGTTCTTTAATGTAGCCCATCGGTTGTTAGTACTATTGTGTCAACTTAGTGTCACAGTTGAAACCATAATATTTAGTTCATTTCATGTTGACTTGCTGTGTAATTTTTCTTTAGGTTTTTATTTTGGTCAATATATGTGACATATTGCTTGTTCTTTGTCCTGATATACCTTCCTCCCACTAAAAATTAAATTTAGTCATTTCTAATGTATGCAGAAATGTTTGGTTTTTAATTAAATATGTGAACCTTGTCGCTGCTTAACAGATGACCCATTTCTTGTTAGCTGGTTGACGATGCTTTTCTGGTGCTTCAAAATCATACAGTCGGTGGCGTCTTTTAAATTTAAAATGTCACTGACTGTTAGTTGCTGAATTCTGATTAGTTATTTTTCTCCTAGTGATGGATGTAGTTATTTGTTTCAATCATTGTGTGCCACATATGGCAAACATACGGATTTGATTCACAGATTGCTGTCGGTTAATATATTTCTCGTTTGGTTGCTGTGATGATGAAAAATATGAACGTTTGTTTTCCCTACACAATGTCTTATGCAGAGAAAGAAAGCAGCTCACTGTCATGTGACCACAGTGGAGGAAGTAACCCTGTCATATCACCCTTAACCTTATTCATATTGCATGCTTTTTTTCTGAGCCCATGGATTTGCAGTGTCTATTCAAAAAGCCGTGCAATGACACTGAAGTACATTGTTGTTTGAACTTTTTTCTGAATAGATGCATCGAGTGGACTTGGAACACAAACTGCTTTATGGGGCCCTGTTTAGCCTGAGATATGGTCATCAATGCATTTTAAGACCTCTGATGCATAAGGACAGCTCATCCAAGTTTGATAGAAATTGCTCTGTGACAGTAGCTTCTCTCACTCAGTCTAAAAATGTAAAGCTGAGCTATAAACATAAATTCCACCTCCTAAGTCAGAGTATTTTGGACTTAATTTGCAGCAGTCATTATGAAATACAAAAGTTGTTGCACTATCTGGTAAATCTATCTGGAGTACTTGCTGTACAACTGACTGCCTGTGTTAACTGTAATCTGTTTGTCCATATGCAGTGCATCCAGAAAGTATTCACAGCACTGCAGTTTTTTTACATAAATTTGCAAAAAAAAAAAAAAAAAAAAATTGTCATCATTATGGGGTGTTGTGTGTTGTGCGGGCCGCTGAAGAGGAGGTACTGCTGGCATACCACCACCAGAGGGCGCCCTGCTTGAAGTGCGGGCTTCAAGCACGAGAGGGTGTCGGAGCAACAGCGAGTGACAGCTGTCACTCATCAACAGTCACTCATTCACTGTCACTCATTCTACTATCATCATCCACATCACCATAAAAGCCGGACTGCAACTCCACCTCCCCACCGAGAAATCAGCTACCAATCAGGTAACCACCTCTGCTGTGATTTTCTGAGACTGAATATTGTTCTGTGTGCAGCCGTTTGTCCTGTGGCTTCAGTCTTCTGCTGGATTGGCGCATAGTGTGGGTTTGCGACGTCTTCGCCTCTCACTCCTTCCAGAGAAGCAACTGACAGGAGCTGCACCGGTGTTTCTGTTTCTGGAGGTGGAGGTTCTCCCTCCCGGAGGAACTGAGTACGGAGAGATTACTGGGTGTGTATCCACACACCCACCATTAACTGTTTCTGTTTCTGCCAGCAGTACCAGGTCTGACAGCTGGAGACGGTGGCCACCTGGGACCCAGGACTTGGCGGCTCTGGTGTTCTTCAGATCCGTTGGCGGTGCAAGCCGTGTGGGATCTGGCTCTTCTCTGGACAGACGTCTTCTATCCTCGAGCCTGCCCACACGTCACCTTGTGTATGATTGACTGTACTCAACTGCAATTGTCTGTATTCGGCTGTGTAATTCACAACATTAAATTGTTACTTTTTGGCTTAATCCATTGTCCGTTCATTACCGCCCCCTGTTGTGGGTCCGTGTCACTACACTTTCATAACATTGAGTAGAATTTTGAGGCACAAATTAATTTCATACATTCTGGAATAAGGCTGTAACATAACAAAATGTGGAAAAAGTGAAGTGCTGTGAATACTTTGTTACACTGTATATAGTTTGACTACGTATAAAAATAGCAACATTTTAAATGGTTAGTGCAATATTAAGGAAAAGATACAATCAACAGGCATAACGACAGCAAGTCACTGTCCAACACCTTAATGGACCTGACTGTATCCTGACTTTAGTGTCTTGCATGTAATTAACTATGACTGTGGCTCAGATTTGCATTCTTTGAAGGCTGCATTCATCGCCACTAAAAACAGGTGTATCTTTTGCTTGCTCAATTCCTTGAGTCCTTGTGCAAGGGCCAACATCCCCACCAAGACTAAATGGATTGAAATTTAAAAAAGGGGGGGGGGGGGGGGGGACTGACAATTCCGGGCTGCATATGAAGAATTATTTATACTTTTAAAAATTATCTACGTATACTTGTATGTACTGAGAAATAATTACTAAACTATGGGTTACACCCACTACACTAAGTTGTGCTGTTAAATTTAGTTGATTTTAATCATTTTCTGACTGCATCAGTTGATGCAGTGTGATTACACACTGATGTTACAAGTGAAGAAAACTTTAATGCAAACTCATAACTTCATCTAAACCGTTTAACCATCAACACAAGTTGTAGCGTGTGTGTTCAGACTCAGCAGCAAAAATACAAATTTTACAAGCACAAACACTTCCTAAAAGGTTGGACTTTGATGCACTGGGAATCTTGTTAAAGTTGAGGGTCACATGGATTTCAGTCAATATCAGCAGATTCTGGAGAACAATGTTCATGAATCAGTGACAAAGTTGAACTTGCGCCGGGGCTGGATCTTTCAAAAAGACAATGACTCTAAACGCTGCTCAAAATCTACTAAGGCATTTATGCAGAACAAGTACAATGTTCTGGAATGGCCATCTCAGTCCCCAGACCTGAATATTATTGAATGTCTGTGGTGTGATTTTAAGTGGGCTCTCCATGCTCAGAAACCAACAAACCTGGGATGTTTTGTAAAGAATAGTCCAAAATACCTTCAACCAGAATCCAGACTCTCATTGGAAGCGATTAGAGGCTGTTATTTCTGCAAAAGAAGGATCTACTAAATATTGATGTATTTTTTTCTGTTGGGGTGCCCAAATTTATGCACCTGCCTAATTTTGTTTAAAGAATTACTGCACACTTTCTGTAAGTCCTACAAACTTAATTTCATTTCTCAAATATCACTTTGTTTTTCTGCTATATAATATATTTAATCAAAACTGCTGATCCAAACAACCAATGATTTATAAAGGAAAATCATGGAAATCATCAGGGGTGCCCAAACTTTTGCATACAACCGTATGTTACAGTTGTGCAGCACTTTAAGAAAATGAATCAGTTTAACATCAAAGAGTAAAAAGGTGATGATCCAGAAGAAAGAAAAAAGTGACATAGCAGCTTTTTTCTTGGCTTTTTTTTTTTTTTTTTTTTTTTTATTAACAGCTGGTGCAGGCCAGGAAACACACTTCAATCTACACTACACATTATTATTATCACTTACTGAGGCTTTGCTGGGCCGGTAGCATAGATTTACATTTACGCTACCTGTCTATACCTGTCCGCAGTAGCAGGCAATATCCCAATACATCTTAGCGCGCAGCCCAAGAACTGTCCGAAGAGGAAAAGATGAAAAGGCGAGACGTGTGTGTTGGTGCCAATATGGATATTACAGATGATTTTATCATGGATAGTCAGACAATGAACAGGACCCAAAGCAGCCAGCTTGATGAAGACGCACTGGCAAATTTGGAGAGCAGCGTGTGCCAGTCAACATGACAAAAATTAAAGAGAGACAACTTTTATGTAAATGTTTGCTGGGTGTTGTGCGTTTTGAAATTACATTAAATATTGTGAATGTTATTCGACATGTTGTGTATCTCAGTAAGTGATAATAATGCAAATAACATGCAGTTGTCATGCGGTATGCATTTTCTGAGTCCCTCCGTCCATGCTGTCGCCCGCAATGCCCGATATTCTCCTTCGTTTAACTCGGGCGAATATCTGTCATTTTAGGTGACTGGGCATGAACGGAGGGACTCTGAAAATGCATGTTATTGTATTATTACTATGTTTAAAAAATGTCTTCATTTGTGGGTTTTAAGAAGTCCCTCTTCTGATCGCCGTCCTTCAGGGGGGGATCTTGCTGTACAGGATGACCTTCTTGGGGTCATCAGGCACTGGACAGATGATGTCACAGATGTCTTTTAGTTGATCCACGTTCTTCAGGATGTCTTCAGGCAGTTGGGTCTGGAAAAGATACAAAAATATTTGAGTTAAAAGTCCATCAGGTAACTTTTCAGAAGAGTTCTCACAGACACTCATTAAGTGTGTTTTTAATGATGTGGTGTTTAGTAAAGTCATTTACTGATCACAGCTGCTCTGACTGATGAAGAAGGTAAAAGCAGATGGAGTGTTTCAGAATGTCACTTACTTTGTATTTGTCGTGGAAAACTTTTGGCAGCGCCTTGGCCCAGAGTCCATGAGGGAACGTCTTCAGCAGCTCCTTCAGCCTCAGTTTCAGTTCTGGGCTGAGAGCTGCAGGGGAGAAAGGAGGGCTGGAGGAGGAAGACAGGAAAGAATTCATCAGATGATTCTCTCTGTGACACTTTACCATCACTTCATTGTGTGTGACATGAGTTTCATCTCAGCTTTAATTCAACATTTCAACTATTTCACTCCCTCACTGTTCCCTCTTCTTGTTCCCCACAGACGCTGATTTACCCTCAAACATCAGACCATCATCTGAACATTTGTCCAAACTTGATATGTGGATGACAGTCAGCTCCAGGAGTTGCACCTAAGGGGTTTGTTTTGGCAAAGGTCAAGCTCAATGGGGTGAAAGGTCAAAGTTTTGTGCACCAAACACAGCACACATTTGGAGGTGGTTTTTGGAAATGACCAGCAACTTCACATTGTCCTGACCTTCGTCATTGGGGCCGAGCTCATGTCTTCCCGTCATTGTTGGCTGACTCCTCCCAGGTCCTTTTGCTGATTTCTACCAAACCTGCCATGTCAATAAAAGCTGACCCTGAAACTGCCCTGAAATAATTAATTTTGACAAAGGTCAAGGTAAAGGAATTTGATTTTCAAACCACAATTGGGTCTTGATACAATCAAAGTTGGGAATGTGTCCAAATTCTTGCCACTTTATTGGACCAGTTTCTTGTGGCTGTTGGACTGTCCCAGGGCTGTCCCTTCTTAACAATCCTGTTTGTGATTTTTGTTTTGTCTTATGAACAGGATTTCAAAGCTCAGTCAGAAATTGGAGGGTGTCCAGTTTGGTGACCACAGACTCACATCTCTGCTTTTTGCAGATGATGTGTTTCTGCTGGTGTCAGACTGAGACCTCTGATGTGCACTGGGCATGGTTGAGGCCCAACGTGAAGTGACTAGGATGACAATCATCACCTCCAAATGGTCATGAGCTTTGGGTAGGGACTGAAAGAACAAGATCATGAATAAAAGAGAAATGAGGTCTCTTTGTACAGTATTCCAGTCTTACACTCAGGGACACGGTGAGACATTTTAATAGCAAGAGAGACTTGGAGTAGAGCCCTCGATCTTTCAGACTGAAAGCAGATCACAAAGCTGGTTCAGGCATCTACTGAGGATGCACCCTGGTCATCTCCCCCACCAAGTCTTCCGGGCACATGGGAGGAGGCCACAGGGAAGACCCAGGACACATTGGAGGGATTTTATCTCCCAGGTGGCTTGGGAACACAGCGGGATTCTCCCGAAGGTGGTTAAAGGTCAGAACAGGGAAGTTTGAGTTGAGCTGCTTAGTCTGCTGACACATGACCCAGATAACTGACAAAACTGAATGAATGAATGAATGAATTTGTAGTAAATGTGAGTTGGACTCTGGAATCGCCTTGCCTAGGTCAGCAAGAGGTCAATGATTTGGGTGAAGTCGCGGTCAAACGTCAGACTGCCGTAGCTGTTATTGTCTTCATGTCCACAATAAGTCCTCTTACTGAGTCATAAAAAAAGATACAAGGAACCAATGCAAGTGTGTAAGTCCAATTCTAAATCACATCATTCACTCACTGTGCTGAAGACGGGCGTGAGGACCGGTGTTCTGTCGGGACCATCCTGATGTCCCTCGTCATGATGAGGCCGGCATTCTCTCTGCTGGAGGTGGACGGCCTGTGAGCAGTCTGAGGTTTGTCTGCAGAAAGAGAGAGAAACAGTCTTCAGCTAAAGTCCAAACCTGCTGAGACAGACACACGTCTCTGTCTCACTGCTACTGACTGTACAGGGGCCTGTACTACGAAGCGGGGTTAACTTACTCACATGTAACCCAGGGTTAATTTCTTAAACCGGGGTTGACAAAACCTGGTGTTCTCAAGTGGTGTTAATCGGTACTACGACGCTGATTAAGATGTTGATTTGTTGAACCTGTGTTAACCTAATTGGAGTTTGTGCGCATTCACATAAAAGGGGCAGGTTGCAGCGCACGTCACCATTTTTCAATGATGGCGCGGTCACCGTACTTTACCTAAGAAGAATGCACGATTATTATGCGGAGCTACAAGGAATTTAAATTAACGTTAAGGGGGAAATCGAACACATAGTCTGCCAATAAAGCAAGACAGGCTTGTTGGCAATGTATTGCTGATCGGGTAAATGCGTAAGTACAATTCAATTGTTCTCCAAATCTGTTACAGATGATTAACCTGTGGAATGTCTGATATGTGTAAAATAATGACCTCCTTTCATTAATTTCGCCCAGATGCAACACGATTCAGAAGTGGGCATAGGTCTACTAATAGATGTTAGGTTAATTTAATGTTTACTAAATAGGCTACCTATCTAAGGATTTAAAGCCATTAATGGTCATTCTGTTAACATAGTTACATATATATCACTTTGGCATGAAGGTTGTCCAACAGGACAGCCCCATTTGGGGAGAAAAAGAATGTGAAATATGTAATTATATTAGAATATTTAGAAAAATCGCCCAAACCAAAGCAACCCTTATGTGGCTGAAATAAGTGAAAAGAAGGTGAGCTTAGAGTGGACTACACGATAATGGATATATGAAATAGGCCGAATAGAACAGCTATACCTGCACATTGATACTGTGAAAAGATTTGCGACTGACATAATAGCCCTCGTGCTCTCCCAGGGATTTGCGTGCAATCAATGGCTCCTATTACTCTTGGGAAACCTAGGATAAATTGTTAATAAGCCCCACTTCGCCTAATTAATGGACATGCATTAGACCTATTTTGATATTAGTAATTACCCGCGACTGCATAAAACCCTTCTTTGATTTGCATTGCGGATAAATGGCCAGGGAAAATGACAAATGCATCCAACAGTTTAGATAGAGCAAGCATTACCTTGCGAATCATACGACATACAGTATTCTTGCTCAGATGTTCAGCATCACCGATGGAATACATAAATTGTCCACTGGCAAAATATCTAAGCGTAAGGCACATTATCTGCTCGATCATCAGGGCATTGCTACGATGGGTGATGTTACAGACGTCTGGCCCGATCATCTGACAAAGATAACGAATTCTCTTGGCTGAGAATCTATATCTTTCATGGAGAATATCGTCCGGGTATGTCAGCGGATTCTGGCGGTCTTTAAAAAATCCTCGCCCTGCGACGAGAGCCCCTCACAATTTGTGCCCCAATATCAAACGGATCATCCAGGTAGGCCGGCATTGTCTTCGGAGTGATTGACGGTGGATGGGCGGTACTTATAAAGGGAGTGGTTAAGCGAAAACCTCAAGCTAACCTAGAACATAACCTGCTCGGAGCAGGTTTGGCACGCAGTGTAAATTGCCATGGCAGCATACCTCGATCAAAACCTATCCACCTTTAGTAGTACGGGTTAACCGGGAAGTTACTCCACACGTCATCAACTTACTCCCGAAGTTACCCTGATAAGCCAGTAACCCTGCTTCGTAGTACAGGCCCCAGATCTGCAGATATCTGATCCATCAAACACAATAATAATTCAATTAAAGGTGGCAAGACACTGGCAAAATAAATGTCTACGTCTCTCCTGGACTCAGCAGCTGCACACAAACATTTCCTCAGGTTTAAAGTTGTATCAGGTAAATATGGCTCAGGGTTGTTTTGTACAAAGCACCACACCAAAAGATTTACAGACTTTTCTAAACTGTCTGAAAAACTTTGTCATGACTTTAATATCATTTTGTATTTATTCTAAGACAACGCTGCACATACAACATTCATACTGTCTAAAAATTACGAACATGGATATGAAGAATGTTTTGTTTTTTCATGAAAAGGGGTTCGATCCTCAGAGTGACTGACTCAGGAACATCTTGATTGTCTGCTCAGTTCTAATCCAGAAACATCACTTATGGTTCAATTTTTTTGACGTTTACTGAGAAAAACATGCACATGTGTACATCCACAGAAAGTCTCTTCAGCCAACCAGACGTGTCTGATTAGACTTTCGCTGATTCTTTTCCAACATTAAGGGGTTAACTTTGAGCTTGCCCCGTACCGTTACATTGTTCCAACTCCACAATGGAACAGTTAAAAACGTTTTTGTCCCAAGTGAAATGTTGAAACTAAAAACGTGTAAAAATAATGTTCAGGTTGAAAAATCCCACAGTTCCCCTTTAAAAGATTATATTCAAAAACCAAAATTTACCGTTGAATACTCGCGGTGCAACTGGTCTGACCCTCACACTGCCGTTGATCTGGTGTGGTCGGTTCATGTCCTTTGAGACCTGCTGAGGGCTTCTCACCTTGACTGTCTGGGGCTCGGTGGATGAAAAGCACATCATCTGCAAAGAGTCAAAAACAAACATTGATGTGTATAATCCACGACCAGCAGTAAAATATCAGCATTTGGTGTAATTATATGGATGTTGGATGGTGTCATAATGGCACATATTGGTTTATCAGGGTTAGGGTTAACCCTGTAATTTTGATGTGAAACACCAGCTGTTGCGTTCAGCATATCAAGCTCATTTGTCAAAGTATTTCAGCTATTCTTCATAATTTTATGGTGCCAGCTGTTTATTTCATGCACCTTGTGTTATAGATATGTTGTGAAACAGAAGCTACAGTCCCAATTTCATCACTTTCTTCTGTGTGAGGTTGGAACCTTCAGCATCTGATGGTGAGTAAACAAACTGGAAATTTAATTCTGATGTTAAAAATATTCAACAGGCAGTAAGTATATAATGTAGAAATATGTCCACCATTGGACACATAACGGTTCTTCAGTCAGTCTGTTTTGTCCTTTCTTTGGTTTTCTAACAAGATCGCACAGGATCACTTGCTTAATATGACTGAAGTCTGATTTCTTCCGTTTACGGTGAATCATCCAAACTTCCATCATCTAATAAAGACTTCAGCATTCAGAGGTTTGGTTCAGTTCTTTCAAGAAGAAACTTTAGAAGTTAATTTACAGGGATTGATGCAAGTTTCACTTCAAAACCATGTAGTTTTTGGATCAGATTTGATGTAATCAACCTAAAGATGCTTACGTTTGACAAGATAAGTGTCAGAAACAATTTTATTCCTCAAATAAAAGAAATGTAAAATGCTGCTAAAATTAAGAACAGATATTTATATTGGAGTTTTTGTTTTAGATTTCTGAGTCTCACAATTAATGTTGGTAAAACAAAAGGCAAGAAAAATCTTCACATTTAATAGTAAACACTGGTATACAAATAATTAGATGTTGTCTGCTTCGAAAATAAAATGTGCTACTTATTATGGATTTTGGCATGTTGAATTCAAATATGACAATAAAAGTGGCTAATTGGCTACTGTTTCCAAGATATACAAGGTTTTACATATCCATAATTATATTGTGTTAACAGTAGAGTTTTCATGAAAAATCATAAACATAGGTCTTTTTATGTTTCTCTGACTGTTTGTATAATATTTCACCTGTTCTCTTTTTGTAATATTTTAAAAATCAGCAAAAGGGTTATATATTAATTCTTAGAAGCACAGTAGTAGCATTTCCTAAAACTACAGCAATCAACAATTTCAAACATTTTCATTCTCTGTGGCCCAAAATGAGTAAAGTTTAATATATATATATATATATATATATATATATATATATATGTGTGTGTGTGTGTGTGTGTGTGTGTGTGTGTGTTTGGCAGAAATTTGCCTATTTAAAAAAGTTCTTTCTTGTTGAAATGTGGCTGACAGCCACTGATCAAGTTGACCATTTGATCCAAACAAATCACAAACCTCTCCAAATCGATTCTGCTCCATGTGGACGATGGAGGGCATGCTGAGGAGCAGCGACATCAGTGTTCTGTGTCCCATTTTTCTGTAGGCGATGTTTTCTCCAGTCAGCAGCTTGTATTCTGATTTGAGTCGAGTCAGTGACAGTCGCCCCTTGTTCATGTGGAGGATGGCTTGGAGAGTCTTCTGAAACAGTTGAAGATCATCCATCTGTAGATAAACAAATTCACAGATAAACAAACAAACAAAGAAACAAGCTGAAACTTTTATTCGTTATTTCCTTTCCTTACCACTGTCGCCTGTGTGCTTGCTGTAGTGGTTGGTAAGGTTTGACCTTACTTGTGTGAAGCACTTTGAAGCAACTTTGTTGTGATTTGCAGCTCTATAAAAAAAAAAAAAAAAAAAAAAAAAAACAGAAACAGAAAGTGGAAACTGACAAAGTGAAACTTGGAGATGGAGAAAGTGAAAATTATCATCAGCATCTCATCACATATAGAACGTGGCCTTTATGCTCTGAATAAAGTCAAACTTGAGTAAATTTGGTGGAATATCACTTTAATTTCTCCAAATTATTTTAACATGACAGAATATTTTTAAATGTCTCTATGTGACTTTAAATCTAAAAAACTGATAAATTATTTGATAAATCCTTCCCATTCTGTTATTTTAAACATCTAATGTCTAAAATACTGCTCAATTCAATGTATTTTAACCAGCAAAACAGTTACAGTATCTGAATAAGTGTCCCCTGTCTGTCTCTGTCTTTATTTACCTGAACAGACCCAAAGACAGCATCAAGTTACCCAAAACTCAGAAAGAGATTTTGAATGTTCATAATAATCAGAAATAATTGTTGAAGTCGTCTGCTGTGCTTGATTTATTACTCTTTATTTATTTCTTATTTTGAAAGGTTTTATTATAGGTCGCCAATGACAACTATGTTTTTTTCTGGAACTGTAAAAGCAAATAAAGAGATAAGTCGGATGGTGCGAATATTGTAAAAATTTTTACTTTGCTCTGGACAGGTGAAGATGTCCAGTTGTTGTTCCAAGCGCATCCAACTGCTAACTAGTTGTGGGAACTAAGTGTTAATTGCTGCTGAGTGAAAAATGAAGCTGGAGTGATTTGATGTCAGGTGTCACCCATGGCAACCAAACAAAGCAAAACAAACAAAAAACCCTACAACCAAAAATAAATACATAATGACTATATTAAAATAAATTATTTTGAAACAATTACTCAGGAAAGAATTGTCAAGTTTAACTGTAAACAAATGTTTACAGTGATTTAAGTATCTTTTTACTCCAGATAACTTGTGATCAGACAAACATCCCCATTCAAGTGAAAAACAAACTGCAACTGATGATTAAAACCATTAAAAACGTAGCCCCCTGATTTTGTAATTTTTATTTATTTTTAAAGGTTGCCACTGACTATATTCTAATAATAAAAGTCATTACAAACCTGTAAACAATTAGCTGGTCTGAAGATTATAAGAATCCAACTGTAGAAAGTCTTACTTTGCTGTAAACAGGTCACGACGTCCACTTATTCGTGTTGTTACAAGCACATCCAGCTGCTAACTAGTTGTGTAAACTAAGTGTTTACTGTTGCTGAGTGAAAAATGACGTCGGCGCGATTTTACGTCAGGTGTTACCCATGGCAACCAAAACAAACAAACGCAGCAACAAAAGATAAATGAAATGTCTATATTAAAATAATTTATTTTGAAACAATAACCCAGGACAGAATTGTCGATTTTACTAGAAACAATGTTTACAAAGTGATTTTAATATCAGAAGCCTTGATTTATTTTTACTCCAGACTTGCGATCAGACAAACATTCCAGTTCAAGTGAAACACAAACTACAACTGATAATTAAAACCATTAAAAACGTAGCTGCACCTGATTCTGTAATTTTTATTTATTTTTAAAGGTTGCCAGACGATCCAGTAATAAAAGTCAAACCCAAAACTGTAGAAAGTCTTACTTTGCTGTAAACAGGTGAAGATGTCCAGTTATTAGTGTCCTTCCAAGCGCATCCAACTGCTACCTCCTTGTGTGTCCCGCTGCTGTGCGAATTAGCTCCGGTACCACAGTCTTTTATACAAAGAGACTGGAGGCGTCGGCCGCTATTGGCTATCACGCCACGCTCTGTGATTGGCTGTGGCGTAACCGACGAAAATGTAAGTTGGTCCTCCAGAGACTGTGGTACCAGCGCTACGTTGTAAACAAAGGCTGTAGCCAATCAGAGAGCGGCGTGTCTCAGCCAATCAGCAAAATGTCAGACTCCTGACTAAAAGTCATGTGACCAAATAACCCGATACCGACTCCTTTGCATTGGCTGGAGGAGTGGAACCAACTTACGATTTTTCTTTCTTTCTTTCTTTTTTTTAATTTACACAAATATAAACAATACAGGCTAATAAAACAAATAGAACAGAAAACACAGAACAGTGGCTCGAGGTGTGCAAACAGATAAAGGCATTAAAATAAAGAGTTTACATAAAACAGATTCGAAATTAAATTCTCTTCATAATGTCACCCATGGCAACCAGACAAATCAAAAACTCGTTAGAAAACAGATTTTTTTTCCCCCCAAGCAATTACTCAGAATAAAAATGTGGAGTTTAACTGCAGAATAAATACATAAATAAATAAAAAAGATTTAAGTATCAGGAAGCCTTCTTGATTCACTCCATGTAGGTTTTAAAACGTGCTGTTAGACAAACATCCACTTCCAAGTGAAGCACAAACAACTACTGTAACTAATGAATAACTTTAATGAAAACATAAAGAAATAAACCATTTTCTAACACACAAAACAGAGGAAAATACAGCATATTAACCTTCTTTTTCCAGTCAGTTTTGTTCAAATTTAGATCACTTGAATGATTTTTTTAAATGTCCAGAGTCTCAGTCTTTGCTCTGCAGTCTGCGCTTCCTTATATTTTGCTGGGAATCGATGATATCAAACATCACAAAATAAGGTTAAAAAAAATTAACAAATATTTTGATCAATTAATATGAATAATTTACTGAGCCTTACATTTTGTAGCTGCCCCAATTATCACTCACAAAGTCACCCTGCTGTCAAAATGAAAAAGCATCATTGGTGCTGCTCTGTTATTGCTGAGATTGTCTGTAAACAACAAGTAAGGCTGAAAGATGGAACAATTCAGATAAAATATATCTTGTATAAAATATAGATCTTGCAGTCGATTAGCAACAAGGCAAGTTTTAAAAGACAGTTAAAGTTAATTTTATTTAGTCAGTTAAGGGAAGAGGAATGTAATCCTTTTATTTTTTAATGTGATTTCTTGTCCAAAAGACTAGCTTATCTTCTAGTCCATTATTTTCTTGTCCAAGACTTGCTACTAAATTTGTTGTCGTCTACACTTGCACAAGGATAAAGTTGCTATTTATTTTAATTTATTAAGATCTTCTTGTTCTCTGTTCAATTTGTACTTTTGTTTTATTGTATCCCAGTGTTTATATATACGTATATATATATATATATATATATACTCGGCATGAGGAGTTTATTCGGACATTCCATTGTTAACGGACATTTTGTAATAAAAGAACGTGCGGGCAGAGTCGCATGTCGGGTCGGACCAGACCGCGGGGGGTCGCGACAGGAAAAACACCTCCGTTGGAAACCTTAACGGGTAAGTTGGAACATGCCCAAGATGTTAAACAATTTCTCAGTTACTCACTTGTTGAAAGCCATCAAAAGCCGCCTGAATTTTACAAATGGTTTTCAACACGGAGGTGTTTTTCCTGTCGCGGCGCACACAGATTCGCCGAGTCGTCATGGAAACAACTCGGCGAATTTGCGCGCACGTCTTTCATTAAAAAATGTCCTTAAACAGTGGAATGTCCACATAAAGTCCTCATGCCGGCCTCTTCTGAATCTTCTCTGTTCTCTCACCATGTCCTGGGTGAATTAAGCCTTAAATTAGGATGTTTTCAGGTCGAAACAGGCCGACGACGGCGCCTGGAAGCGCTGCGCGACGTCCCGCTCCGTGGGAAGTCCTTACAGCGACAGAAACACCCCATAATCTCTCATCAGCCGTTAAACTTTTCACCGAAAACCAGCTAAATTTCTCGAATAGTGTCCACTCGGATATTCCTCACAGGTCCAGAAAAAATTTTGATAAAGCAACGCGTGCCGTCTCGAGCAGCGTCTCAAACACAGGAATTCAGCCGAGAGGGCTGAACCACATCTCACTCAAGGCCTGCCCACAGGGAAATGACGTCACCGACGCGTGAAAAAACTCACGCATGCGCACGAGGGTTCAAGCATGATTGGTGTAATCGAATGTCATTCAAATCCATATATTTAAAAAAAATAAAAGTGTCGGTTTCTTATCTAATAGACCTCGTATACACACACACACACACACACACACACACACACACACACACACACACACACACACACACACACATATATATATATATATATATATATATATATATATATATATATATATATAAACTGTACACTTATTGCTACTTACATTAATTGATGAGACTATGTCTTTGTAATCTGTACATGTTCAACTGAGCTCCTCAATATTGTCAAGTTTTAGCCTCAGATGGACCACAATGTAAATAAGCGTTTGTTCTATTGTGTCATCCATGTATCATTGATATATTCACTTTTCTGTCTTAACATTGATTTTACAAAATTAACTCAATCAAGTCTGTAAATACTGATGACTTTTGTTTACTCTAAATACTATTTTATCTGAGTTAAGGCTGTCCACATTGCCAGACTGGGAACTGCTTGACTCAGCTTCCAACAGTTTGGTGAACACCTGCAGTGCCAGTCACATGGTCAGCTGGTGGTATCCGGTGACAGCGTTCACCTGCATCATCCTGTCAGCCGTCGTCTGGTAGAACGCCACCTGTGAGGCCTCGCGGTTGATCCCAGATATCCTGGACATCTTGATGATGCAAGAACTCAGATGCTTCTCTACCATGTGTAGTTTTGAAACTACAAATCTTTTATATCAATTTAAGTCATGTAATATACAAAACCACTGGGTATGCTGGTGATTTTTCCACAGTTTTGGCAACTTGATACAAACTGAAGGCAGGTGTCAGGTCCTTCATGATGCCTCTCATATTTTCTTTGCTTTATGTGGATTGAAATAAATGATGCATATTTCATCATATTGATCGTGTGATACCTCAGTAATATCAAAATAGTTTATGACTGAAAATAAAATGTGAATTGTTCTTAACAATGAGTTTTGTTGTTCAGTAAGCGTGTGTTTCTTCTGGAACAATATCAGGATCTTCAAGAAAAAATGAGGAATTGCTGGAGTGAGACTGACTAAAATCCCCCCATATATATATATATATATATATATATATATATATATATATATATATATATATATATATACACACTCAACAAAAATATAAACGCAACACTTTTGGTTTTGCTCCCATTTTGTATGAGATGAACTGTTGTGTGGGCCGCCAGATGAGGAGGTACTGCTGGCCCACCACCAGAGGGTGCCCTGTCTGGAGTGCGGGCTCCAGGCACCAGAGGGCGCAGCCGCCTCACAGGAGCAGCCAGGGTGACAGCTGTCACGCATCACCTGCAACAGCTGTTACCAATCATCTGATCGGCAGGAGTATATCAGCAGGACGACGTCTCCACCTCTTTGCCGAGATATCGTTCTACCTGGAAGATAATATTCTCAGCTCACTGTGTGACAGTAATCTTTTGTGACTTTGTGCGTTATATAACAGACTCCTTTTCCAACGAGAGGTGGTCGTAGTTTTCCTGCCGTGCGGATTGCTGGGTGCAAACGCGCCCACCTTTAACTGTACTTTGTTCCTCGCCAGCAGTACCAGGTCCGACACGCGGAGGCAGCGGCCACCTGGGAGTTCGGGACTTGGCGGCTCCAGTATTCCCGGGGTCCTGTGGCGGCGGAAACCGTGTGGTTCCGGTTCTACTTCGGAGAGGCGTCTCCTATCTTCGAGCCTGCCCACACGACACCTTTGTGAATTGAATTTTGTCCATTGTTGTAATCTGTTGTATTCGTTGTGCACGTTCGCAACAGTAAAGTGTTGTTATTTGACCTATTCCATTGTCCGTTCATTTGCGCCCCCTGTTGTGGGTCCGTGTACTTACACTTTCCCAACATGAACTCAAAGATCTAAAACGTTTTCCACATACACAATATCACCATTTCCCTCAAATATTGTTCACAAACCAGTCTAAATCTGTGATAGTGAGCACTTCTCCTTTGCTGAGATAATCCATCCCACCTCACAGGTGTGCCATATCAAGATGCTGATTAGACACCATGATTAGTGCACAGGTGTGCCTTAGCCTGCCCACAATACTCTGAAAGGTGCAGTTTTGTTTTATTGGGGGGGGGGGATACCAGTCAGTATCTGGTGTGACCACCATTTGCCTCATGCAGTGCAACACATCTCCTTCGCATAGAGTTGATCAGGTTGTCAATTGTGGCCTGTGGAATGTTGGTCCACTCCTCTCAATGGCTGTGCGAAGTTGCTGGATATTGGCAGGAACTGGTACACGCTGTCGTATATGCCGGTCCAGAGCATCCCAAACATGCTCAATGGGTGACATGTCCGGTGAGTATGCCGGCCATGCAAGAACTGGGACATTTTCACCTTCCAAGAATTGTGTACAGATCCTTGCAACATGGGGCCGTGCATTATCCTGCTGCAACATGAGGTGATGTTCTTGGATGTTGGCACAACAATGGGCCTCAGGATCTCGTCACGGTATCTCTGTGCATTCAAAATGCCATCAATAAAATGCACTTGTGTTCTTCATCCATAACAGACGCCTGCCCATACCATAACCCCACCGCCACCATGGGCCACTCGATCCACAACACTGACATCAGAAAACCGCTCACCCACATGACGCCACACACGCTGTCCGCCATCTGCCCTGAACAGTGTGAACCGGGATTCATCCGTGAAGAAAACACCTCTCCAACATGCCAAACGCCAGCGAATGTGAGCATTTGCCCACTCAAGTCGGTTACAATGACGAACTGGAGTCAGGTCGAGACCCCGATGAGGACGACGAGCATGCAGATGAGCTTTCCTGAGATGGTTTCTGACAGTTTGTGCAGAAATTCTTTGGTTATGCAAACCGATTGTTTCAGCAGCTGTCCGAGTGGCTGGTCTCAGACGATCTTGGAGGTGAACATGCTGGATGTGGAGGTCCTGGGCTGGTGTGGTTACACGTGGTCTGCGGTTGTGAGGCTGGTTGGATGTACTGCCAAATTCTCTGAAACGCCTTTGGAGACGGCTTATGGTAGAGAAATGAACATTCAATACACAAGCAACAGCTCTGGTTGATATTCCTGCTGTCAGCATGCCAATTGCACGCTCCCTCAAATCTTGCGACATCTGTGGCATTGTGCTGTGTGATAAAACTGCACCTTTCAGAGTGGCCTTTTATTGTGGGCAGTCTAAGGCACACCTGTGCACTAATCATGGTGTCTAATCAGCATCTTGATATGGCACATCTGTGAGGTGGGATGGATTATCTCAGCAAAGGAGAAGTGCTCACTATCACAGATTTAGACTGGTTTGTGAACAGTATTTGAGGGAAATGGTGATATTGTGTATGTGGAAAAAGTTTTAGATCTTTGAGTTAATCTCATACAAAATGGGAGCAAAACCAAAAGTGTTGCGTTTATATTTTTGTTGAGTGTGTGTGTGTGTGTGTGTGTGTGTGTGTGTGTGTGTGTGTGTGTGTGTGTGTGTGTGTGTGTGTGTGCGTGCGTGCATGCGCTCTGCCTCCACTATGTTGTATTTCTGATCTTGAGCGGTTTCTTTCCTGCACCTTTTCCTAATCTTTGTGTTTATACTCATGTGAAGCGTCTCGATATTCGACTTTGATGACATCACACTCGCCTACTTCAGAGTTCTCTTGACTTGGCTCGATGTCAGGAGGTTTTTCTTCACCAAAGAAAGAATTTTGTTGTCTTCCACTTTCATTGTCTTCCAGACCTTTTGGTGTTGCACCAAATCATTGATGTGGCCACTCCTACAGTTTTCAATCTGAATGTCTCCTTCATTTGCACTGACATACAGATTCAACACTTGAAACCAACTAAAGACCTTTGAACTACTTCATTTGTCACAGAATAATGAGGGGACACATGACCATGAACCTGTCTTTCAGCTAGCTGTCCAATTACATATGACCTCTGATAACGAAGGGACTGTTTATTAATTCTGTAAAGCTTCGACACTATGAGCATACGAGGGCTGTCAATAAAGTAACGGTCCTTTTTATTTTTTTGAAAAACTATATGGATTTCATTCATATGTTTTTACGTCAGACATGCTTGAACCCTCGTGCGCATGCGTGAGTTTTTCCACGCCTGTCGGTGACGTCATTCGCCTGTGAGGACTCCTTGTGGGAGGAGTCGTCCAGCCCCTCGTCGGAATTCCTTTGTCTGAGAAGTTGCTGAGAGACTGGCGCGTTGTTTGATCAAAATTTTTTCTAAACCTGTGAGACACATTGAAGTGGACACGGTTCGAAAAATTAAGCTGGTTTTCAGTGAAAATTTTAACGGCTGATGAGAGATTTTGAGGTGAGACAGTCGCTTTAAGGACTTTTCACGGTGCGAGATGTCGCGCAGCACTCTCAGGCGGCGTCATCAGCCTGTTCAAGCTGAAAACCTCCACATTTCAGGCTCTATTGATCCACGACGTCGTGAGAGAACAGAGAAGTTTCAGAAGAAGTCGGTTTCAGCATTTTATCCGGATATTCCACTGTTAAAGGAGATTTTTTTAATGAAAGACGTGCGGACGGGTCCGCACGTCGGGACGCAGCTGCCGCGACGCAGCCGCCGCGACGCTCCGCCACAGGAAAAACACCTCTGTTGAAAGCCTTAAGGACAAGTTGGAACATGTCCTGCCTGTTAAACAATTTCTCATATACTCACTCCACTGAAAGCCATCAAAAGCCGCCTGGATTTTACAAATGGTTATCAACACGGAGGTGTTTTTCCTGTGCCGCTGCACCGCGCCGGCTGCGTCCCGATGCGCGGATCCGTCCGCACGTCTTTCATTAAAAAAATCTCCTTTAACAGTGGAATATCCGGATAAAATGCTGAAACCGACTTCTTCTGAAACTTCTCTGTTCTCTCACGACGTCCTGGATCAATAGAGCCTGAAATGTGGAGGTTTTCAGCTTGAACAGGCTGATGACGCCACATGAGAGCGCTGCGCGACGTCTCGCACCGTGAAAAGTCCTTAAAGCGACAGAATCACCTCAAAATCTCTCATCAGCCGTTAAAATTTTCACTGAAAACCAGGTTAATTTTTCGAACCGTGTCCATTTTGATGTGTCTCACAGGTTTAGAAAAAATTTTGATCAAACAACGCGCCAGTCTGTCAGCAACTTCTCAGACAAAGGAATTCCGACGAGGGCTGGACGACTCCTCCCACAAGGAGTGCTCACAGGCGAATGACGTCACCTACAGGCGTGGAAAAACTCACGCATGCGCACGAGGGTTCAAGCATGTCTGACGTAAAAACATATGAATGAAATCCATATAGTTTTTGAAAAAAATAAAAAGGACCGTTACTTTATTGACAGCCCTCGTATTTTCAAAGTTTCATTTTGACTCCATTGTGGTGGTGGTGTTCTGTACCGTATATACAGTCTATGGGAGAACAGAGGAAAAAGTACAGGCATTTTTCTTCTCCAAATAGTTATGCGTTAAATGTTTTGCTCAGTGCTGTATGCCTTTTCAATGGCCTTTTTTTTTTTTTTTTTAAGAAAATTTAATAACTAGGATCAAAAACATGAACTCCTAAAATAATTTGCTCTGCTGTGGAGGTTTTTCTTCCCTTCTCCTCACATTCCTCTCTCTCCTCGGCTGCTAATGTTACTCCAGGAATCAGCTTTTTAGATTGTGATAAACTGCTTACTGACACTGTACCAAACCTCAGTCAGTTTGTGTTCCACTTTTTGTTTTCCTAAGAATGAGGACACTGTATGTTCTTAAGCAGTGTGTTCTTATTGCATTAGGTCGTGAGAACCACAGACACATTCTACATTATAAAATACTGGTAATTTATGAGACTTTTCTGAGATTCCTCAGGTAAGTTCAAATGGAGGTCTAAAAAAATACTGTTTTCATTAGGTCCATTTTGGGCAGCCCGTCTTTTGGTTTCAATTCCACATTGATCAACACCAAGCTGATTCGACACAGATGATCCAAAAACATACTTCAGACACTGCTTTCACATGTTGGCTCGCAAATGGTAAACAGGATATATGTTCCATTGTTTTCAAAGAAAGGACAGTGGAAAATGTTTTGACCCTGCTGGATTTGAGAGCAGCAGACACACAGCAGACGTACAAAGATTTGCATTTTCAGATTTATTTATTTATTAATTATTATTATTATTATTATGTCCTTGGCTCAAGACCACCCATGTTGCATCAGGAAGGGCATCTGTTGGAAAACTTGCAAATTAACATGCAGATCCATATGGGATCCACTGTGATGATCCTGAGCAAAACAGGGTGAAGCCGAGAGGAGTTACTAGTGTTGCCTGTCTGCACACTATGGAGGTAGTACATCTTTCATGTACCTTTCATTGACTACTAAATGCCTATCGAGTATTTGGACACCCTACAGATTGTGACATACTGCTTTTTGTCTGCTGTAATTGCAACCGTAATCCATCCAGCATCTGCTAACTGTTGAGGAGGTGGAAGACATGTCCACAGGCTATTACATACAACCCCTGGTAAAAATTATTGAATCACCGGCCTCGGAGGATGTTCATTCAGTTGTTTAATTTTGTAGAAAAAAAGCAGATCACAGACATGACATAAAACTAAAGTCATTTCAAATGGCAACTTTCTGGCTTTAAGAAACACTATAAGAAATCAAGAAAAAAGATTGTGGCAGTCAGTAACTGTTACTTTTTTAGACCAAGCAGAGGAAAAAAATATGGAATCACTCAATTCTGAGGAAAAAATTATGGAATCACCCTGTAAATTTTCATCCCCAAAACTAACACCTGCATCAAATCACATCTGCTCGTTGATATTGACCCTATGTGTCTTTTTGCAAGGAATGTTTTCACAGTTTTTGCTCTATGGCAAGATGCATTATCATCTTGAAAAATGATTTCATCATCCCCAAACATCCTTTCAATTGTCCAAAATATCAACGTAAACTTGTGCATTTATTGATGATGTAATGACAGCCATCTCCCCAGTGCCATTACCTGACATGCAGCACCATATCATCAATGACTGTGGAAATTTACATGTTCTCTTCAGGCAGTCATCTTTATAAATCCCATTGGAACGGCACCAAACAAAAGTTCCAGCATCATCACCTTGCCCAATGCAGATTCGAGATTCATCACTGAATATGACTTTCATCCAGTCATCCACAGTCCACGATTGCTTTTCCTTAGCCCATTGTAACCTTGTTTTTTTCTGTTTAGGTGTTAATGATGGCTTTCGTTTAGCTTTTCTGTATGTAAATCCCATTTCCTTTAGGCGGTTTCTTACAGTTCGGTGACAGACGTTGACTCCAGTTTCCTCCCATTCGTTCCTCATTTGTTTTGTTGTGCATTTTTCGATTTTTGAGACATATTGCTTTAAGTTTTCTGTCTTGACGCTTTGATGTCTTCCTTGGTCTACCAGTATGTTTGCCTTTAACAGCCTTCCCATGTTGTTTGTATTTGGTCCAGAGTTTAGACACAGCTGACTGAACAACCAACATCTTTTGCAACATTGCGTGATGATTTACCCTCTTTTAAGAGTTTGATAATCCTCTCCTTTGTTTCAATTGACATCTCTCGTGTTGGAGCCATGATTCATGTCAGTCCACTTGGTGCAACAGTTCTCCAAGGTGTGATCACTCGTTTTTAGATGCAGACTAATGAGCAGACCTGATTTGATGCAGGTGTTAGTTTTGGGGATGAAAATTTACAGGGTGATTCCATAATTTATTCCTCAGAATTGAGTGAGTCCATATTTTTTCCTCTGCTTGGTCTAAAAAAGTAACCGTTACTGACTGCCACAATCTTTTTTTCTTGATTTCTTATAGTGTTTCTTAAACACAGAAATTTTCCATTTGAAATGACTTTAGTTTTGTGTCATGTCTGTGATCTGCTTTTTTTCTACAAAATTAAACAACTGAATGAACATCCTCTGAGGCCGGTGATTCCATAATTTTTGCCAGGGGTTGTATGCAAAACAAAGCTGCCTTTGGGATTGATCTTTTGCATAAACATTCACCACAAACTCATTAGTGGAGTGGAGGATGCCATCATCTTCACGCTGCACAGAGTTTACTCTCACCTGGAGGAGGCAGGCAGCACTGTGAGTCATGTTCTTTGACTTCTCCAGTGCGTTCAACACCATCTGGACTGATTTGCTCAGCGATAAGCTACGTGACATGAAGGTGGAGGCTCCACTGGTTGCCTGGATTACTAATTACCACACTGGTCACCAACAGTATGTGAGGCTTCGGGACATTACATCCAACACCATCAAATGCAGCACAGGGGCACCACAGGGGATGGTCCTGTCTCCCTTCTTGTTCACAATCTGCACCTCAGACTTCAGGTTCTGGTCACAGTTCTGCCACCTGCAGAAATTTTCTGATGACTCTGCCATTGTGGGCTGCATCGGCAGGGACCATGAGGCTGAGATCAGGAGTGTGGTGGACAGGTTTGTGGAGTGGTGTGAATTCATCCACCTGCAGCTCAACGTATCTAAGACAAAGGAGCTGCTGGTGGTCTTCAGAAGGTGGAAGACCCGTCTGAACCCAGATCCCATCAGTTGAACTGAGGTGGACATTGTGGACAACTACAAGTAACTGGGTGTCCACATTGACAACAAACTGGACTGGACTGTAAACACAGATGCTGTGTATAGGAAAGGTCAGACCTGACTACTTCCTCAGGAGGCTCAGATCTTTCAGTGTCTGCAGAAATATTTTGCTGATGCTTTATCACTCAGTGGTCGCCAACATCATCTTCTACGCTGTAGTGTGCTGGGCAGCAGGCTGAAAGCAGCTGACACAAACAGACTCAACAAGCTTATCAGGAGAGCTGGTTCTGTCCTGGGGGTTGAGCTGGAATCTGTAGTGGAACTGTGAGAGAGGAAGATGTTGAGGAAACTGCTCAGCATCCAGGACACCTCCCACCCCCTGCATGCCACACTGACATCCTGTCACAGCACCTACAGCCATAGACTGAGATGACCAAGGTGCACTACAGAACACGCCAGGAGGTCTTTCCTACCAGTGACA
The DNA here is from genome assembly GCF_902500255.1 of Thalassophryne amazonica. Lineage (NCBI taxonomy): Eukaryota > Metazoa > Chordata > Actinopteri > Batrachoidiformes > Batrachoididae > Thalassophryne > Thalassophryne amazonica. The sequence goes on from NC_047117.1 coordinate 59,028,496, forward strand.
ATCAGACTGTATAATTCCTCCCACTTCTGCAAGATGAATACATAATGAACAGAGTTATCCAGAGTTATTCAGTTACTCAGAGTTTTGTGCAATATTATCTAACATCTTGTGCAAATGTCTTCCAGTCATTTCATATAAATTTGTTGTACTTACTGTAAAAAAAACAAAACAAAAACATTATTTACTTTTTCAGTACTCTGTCCAAATAATTTCCTTTGCGATAAAAAAGTTGATCTTATCTTATTAGAATCAGAAACAAATTTATTGCTAAGTTCTCACATACAAGGAATTTGATATGGTGTCATTGGTGCATAAACAACAATAAAAAGAAGAGGAAAAGAATACTTCTGTAAGAAGTAATTGTTGCATAAACAACAATAAAAATAACAGGAAAAAATATTTCTGTAAGAAGTGAAGGAGTAGACAAAATTGGTAAAAATATGTTCACTGTCAAATAAATATAACGTTTCAGTGCAGGGATGATCAATCTGTACTTTGTGGGAGTGAGGGGAAGGCAGGGTAAATGGGGCTCTCTGGCATTATTTATGAGTCTAGCTGAGGACAGAAAGACGCTGTTTTTCTGTCTTGAGGTTTTAGTCCTGATGCACTTAAGCCGTCTGCCAGAGGGGAGGGTGACAAAAAGTTTGTGTCCTGTGTGAGAGGGATCGGCTGCTATCTTGCTTGCTAGCCTCAAGGCCCTGGAGGTGTACAGGTCTTGTAGGGATGGCAGACTGCAGTCAATCACCTTCTCAGTGGCAGCAATGTACCAGATGGTGATGGAGGAGGAGATGATGGGCTCAATGGTGCCATGTTATCTTTTTACTTCATTGTGATTATGTGTATTTTTTAATTTGGTGAGTTACAAGATGAAAGTGGTGACTGGTTGGTTGACTGATTGATTAATTGAGGGTGGGTAGTAACAGGGGTAGATCCAGGACTTATAAAGGAGGGTGGGGCGTGGATTTACAAAGGAGTAAGGAGTGACTGGGGGGAGAAAATAAACTATAAAATAAACTTTATAGCCTGTTTTTACCTCCGCCAAGGAGGTTATGTTTTCGGTCGCGTTTGTTTGTTTGTCTGTCTGTTTGTCAGCAGGATAACTCAAAACGTTTTGAACGGATTTTGATGAAATTTTGTGGAGTGGTTGGAAATGACAAGAGGAACAAGCGATTACATTTTAGACATGCTAACCTGTTAGCATGTCTATGGTATTTTCAATGTTAAAAGTTAGCATGAAGCAGTTGCATGTTGTGAAAGTGTCGTGACACAGACCCACAACAGGGGGTGTTAATGAACAGACAATGGATAAGCCAAAAAGTAACAATTTAATGTTGTGAATCGCACAACGAAGTACAGACAATAACAATATGGTGGAATGTCAATTATACACAAGGTGACGTGTGGGCAGGCTCGACGATAGAAGACGTCTGGCGAGAGAAGAGCCGGATCCCACATAGCTTCCACCACCAACGGATCTGAAGAACACCGGAGCCGCCAAGCCCTGCGCCCCAGGTGGCCACTGTCTTCAGCAGTCAGACCTGGTACTGCTGGCAGAGAACAGAGACAGTACTGATGAGTGTGAGTTCGCACACTCAGTAATCCCACAGTCAGTGTTTAGTTAGGAGGGAGAACCTCCACCTCCGAATCACACACTCGTGCAGCTCCCGAGATAACCACTTATCTGGGTGGGGTGGGAGGCGAAGCCGTCGCAGTCCACACCAAACGCCAACTCAGCAGACAGGGTATCCGTCCCAGGAAAACGGCTGCAAAAGAGATCAGACTAATGCTCCAATTAAGGTTCAGCAGAGAAGTTACCTGAATGGTAGCTGATTTCTCGGTGGGGAGGTGGAGTTGCAGTCCGGCCTTTATGGTGGTGGTGATGTGTAGTGGATGAGTGACAGCTGGTACGGATGATGAGTGACAGCTGTCACTCCCGGTCGCTCCGACGCCCTCTCGTGCTTGAAGCCCGCACTTCAAGCAGGGCGCCATCTTGTGGTGGTGGGCCAGCAGTACCTCATCTTCAGCGGCCCACACAACAGTTGCAGCTGTCATCACGTTCGGGTGCATTTGTTTTCAAATGGTAATATTTCTTAAATTTATTTTTGTTTATATATTAATAATCTAATGATTATTATATACAATTTTAGAGAAAGAGACAAAAAGAAATAGATCACTGTGCCAAGGAGGGAATCTCTTTAGGGTCAGTGACCCTATGGCCTTGTTTAGAGAAGTGTTTCATAAATGTTAAAAAAAAAAATCCATATATTTGCAGTTTAGTTGAATAATAAATTGAATTTTGTCTCTTATTTGTTTTTGTCTATAAGCACATGCAATATCAATATCAGTTCTCAGATGACAGTAGCTTCTGGGAAAGATGCAAGTTGCAATAAACTGTGATGCCAAGCGCTAAGTATACATGCTATCCAGTCACAGCAGATGAAACTTTTTTACTACTGAGCAAACATCATTGTTAGACTTTTTTAGGTTCAATGATTCCACGGCGTGTAGATGTTATGGCATCAGTGACCCCATGGCCTTGGCGGAGGTTTGCACTCTCTGAGTGCTTCTAGTTATTTATTTGAATTTGTATTGTACAATATTAATCTTAGGTGAACTGGAAACTTTAAATTGACTGTAGGTGTGCATGTGGGTGTGAATGTGTTTGTGACAGACTGGTGTCCTGTCCAGGATGTATACCTTATTTGCGACACCTTGCTGAATCATGGTCTGGTATAAATGTATCTAGCTGAGTCACAAACAACATTCAGCAGGGATTTGTTTTTGTTTTTTTGTTTGTTTGTTTGTTTTTGTCCATGAAAGGGGAGGAGGTCGTGCGCCTGGAGTCCTTCTATTCAGCAAGTAGCATGAACTGAGAACGTGGCGCCATTTTGGGGCCAATTGTGCTGAACTAAATGAATCTTTTATGTTTCCAATGTTTTTTTTTTAATCAGTTAACTACATACAGCAACACATCCAGGTACATGTACTATCAAAATGAATCTAAAAATAGTTAAGCTATCAATTTACATGAATTTACAATTCAAGATGATTTATTTAATTAAATTAAAGCCTGATTTATGCTTCTGCAGCTCTGTAACTCCGTGTCATGCAATGACGTGCGTGACAGTTTTAAAGTTCTCCGTCGCTGGATTATGTTTTATTCTGGACTAATTTGACCCTCAACAAGCCTTTCTTTCGACAATCATCACCTCTAATTTAAAGGTAAACTGTACAATTTCCCCTTTTTCTGACTCCGTGTTGTAAATTTGCGGACTTTTCTTATGTGATCCCAAAACAAAATTGCACTGCAAAAACTATTAAAATATGAGAGGAAAGAGAGAAAGCAGGAAAGTGTCAAATCACAGACCTTTGTGGTGTCTGTTTTAACAGGTGCACGTCTGGCTGCGGATCTGAGCACAGTTTGAAAAAATAATCAGTCGGGTTTTTAATCACGGAAAAGACTCCGGTGTCACATACAAGGTGTTTTTAATGGAAATACATTGCGATCGGACAGGACATTTAAGCCGATGTGTGCGAAAAAGCCGTCATACAAAATCCGCAATATACGGTGTTTATTACATGGAAAACAATACAAAAACATTGGGACTGTTTTTGTCTGGTGACTGCGAATATCCGGTTTATATGATGACGGTTTAGGTGAGTTTTACTGTACATGGGACTGAACAATAAATTTACCTCACAAAACTTTGACAATGAAGTCGCTTCCATCCCACATGCTGACATTATTTTTCCCAAATTTTTCTTTTGTTCGGATCTGAAGGGAATCTGTACATCTTGAAGCCCTTGTTGTGTCTGTTTGTGCATCCAAATGCACAACAAACTGGCATTTTCAGCAAACAAATTAATAAAATAACTGGATTTACACGCAGATAGATGCTATTTTGGCCCCAAGATGGCACCACGAGTCACGTGATCGTTATTTCCGGCTCATTATGTCGCTACTAAGGGACTCTACGTCCCCCCCCCCCCATCTGCACCGAATAAATAGATAAACAACTGCTAAGGATAACAAGCTTTCACAATGAGGTGCTTATTTACATTGTGATCCTCGAATAAATTTCCATACACATGAACTACGTTTCCCAGTAATCTCGCTTGATACTAAGTTACTCATCATAAAGTAGTTCCCCAAGCGGCACGGTGCGCATTGATTCGATGTTATCCGCCGCATGCGACCTCACTTCCGTCTTGCCAGGCTTTTTTCTGCCGGCATTTTCTTTTTGTTTTCCCTATTCAGAATTTAGCTGTTAGAGTCGTCTAATGTTATATTGAATACCCTAAGTTTTTTGTAGTATTATTTATTTGTTTGTAATAAGTCTGTTTACATTAGTAGCTTGCGACAAAATGCCCGGATTCTCAGACAGAGATCGTGGTAGAGACAGAGGGTAAGTCGCTGTCTCAGCTTGGCTGAGCGCTGATAAGATGCGGTGCTAATGCTAACTGTTGTTCGTCGCATCTGTCTGCAAAATGACACTGTTGTTGTGTTGGCTAACGCGAGACGTAAATTGGTGTAGGTATACTTGTGTGTTTAAAAACGCGACCGAGGGTTGTGTAGCGGGAATGCATTATCTGTTTTTGCTGCCGGCCGGTGGAATGTAAAATGGCAGCTTATCATCTGCCGGTGGTCAGGAGGAAGCTGCTGTGACGCAGTCACTGCTCACACACAGGCCTCAATTTATATACAAAAATGATACGGCAGGCTTGTCTATTTCGCTAAAACTTCATTGCAGCAACGCAAAATGGTAGGTAGTAGAGGTGTGCCCCCCCCCGCTTGTATGCATTCCTGACAACACTGGGGCATGTGCCTGATGACATGACTGATGGGGTCCGGAGATCCCCAGGACATAATGTGACCTGCACACCGTCCACTACACTCATGCCAGGAGTGACCAAGGTTGGGTAGGATTACTTTGAAAGAATACATGTGGATTACTTGTATGTATGTATGTATGTATGTATGTACGTACATACATTTGGATTACTTGTAATCTGATTACTTTTGGATTACATTTCAAAGTAATCCTACCCAACCCTGGGAGTGATGTAAACAAAAGCAGATACACTACGATGCATTATCTAATGACTGTAGTTCAGACAACTATTCTGTTGGTGGCACATCCGGGCACAACACCGGTGTTGTGGTCTGACAACCCCCCCCCCCCCCCCCCCCAAAAAAGCTTCTTCATTGACTACACATCAAACTGATGGAGTCTGCATGGCTTGTGATTGGTCTGCGAAACTACATAATTTCCAGGTCATCAGCTGACATCTGAAAATACCTGAAGTGATTTTCTTTGCCCATTCGCTATTTGGCAGTTATGAATCTCGCGGTCTGTTACTCACGCAAGACGTCAGTTTCAGCAGAGTTCCGGTTCAGGGCACAGTGTAAACAAACCTTGTGAAGTATGGGCAACAAGGCATTGGGGCATGGCAGAAGTTCGTCACAGGTGCTACACTTCCTCTTGATAATCCTCTCAACTTGGGACAGCTCATCATCATCATCACCCGTGAACTCACTGGATCAGTGCCATCCACATCCTCACTAGCCACAAGACCCCGGAACTCTGCTGGCTCCATGGTGCATTCTGGGAAGCGCAGGGGGCTGCCAGGGGGATTATGGGAAATGTTGAAAGTACCGCATGTCCCGAAGAGGTTAAACAAGTGTTGAGTATTTGCCTGTCCTCTGCTTTAAAATAAACCTGCTTTGACATGGTATAGCTAAGCTTCACCCCATCATTGTAACTGAAATTACATTCTTTCTGCACAAGTGAATATTTGCTGTTACAATTGCAAACACTATTCTCCCCCCAAATTTTGGCCTGTAAGCTTCTACAACAGTGATGTCCAAAATATTCCAGAAAGGGCCAAGAGGATGCAGGTTTTCTTTGCAGCCACTAACTCCAGCAGTGATTTCACTGATTAACATCACTTTGAGCAGGTGGAACTGATTTGGCAGAGCAGGTGCACATTATAGCTGGCTTCAAATGATGCCAAAACAAACCTTTGAGCAGAAGTCTTCAAATCTCCTCCCCCTTGGAGTAAATGTCCAGTTTGGACCAGCTGCTGTGGGTCTCTATCAGTGGCCTTGAATTTGCAGCGTTTGGTTGTTATGAAGAGGCTGTCCAACACTGTTGTGCTGACAAAATGAATTAATCCATTGTGTTTTTGTTTCATTTAAGGTCAAACTTATTAATTGGTTTAACAGAGTAGACAATAGATGATTATGTAACCAAATTATAAATGATAATAACCTGTGCACACGATGTAGGAAAGATGAGTGTTTGTATTCAATTCATTGATGTAAGTTTTCCAGAAATTCCCGGAAATCCTGGTTTTTATTTACATGGTGAATGTTTTCGGGTTATTTTTGATAGCATACGTCAGAACCCATTAATGCGCCACAGCCAAACAGTTGGTGGCGGTAATGCACCGTGTTAGTTTGCAAACCTCCAATAAACTCGAAACAAGAAAAAAGGCTATTTTTGTTTTCCTGGGCTGCATCAGCTTTAGTCTGTGGTCTGTCTTCACAATGTTTCCCTTTGTAAAATTGTTTAGAAACCTCTCTGATGAGACGTCTCAGTGGATCTTAAGTGTCACGTTTTCACATCCTAATCCGAGACTGAAGAATAATGTGACACACCCCTGTGCCGTTTTTGAAATGAGTTCCATGGCAAAGGTTCATCAGGAATACATTCAAATGGGGCTGGTTCAATCAAAAGGACCAAAATGGCTTCCCGACTTTTTTAAAGGAGACCTGCATTGAAAAAAATGCAGTCAGATTTTTTTGAACAAAAAATGACTTACATTTACACATGAGATTTTTCTGAATGTAGTAAAGTAAATCTGCAAGCCCAGATCTGTCATTCAACTGAGAAATCTTCATTTGAAAATGACAAATTTACAGCTAACATTTAGCCCTCCGCAAATTGTCCTTCTCATCACGGACGCTGCCGAGACGTTACGGACAAGACCCTCTCCCAGCATGCATTGCGCCAATTGTAATTTGTGGATTTACGTCAGTTTGCATCTGCACCTTTTTCTTGTCTTATACGGAAGGATCTACTTTTTTTAAAACTTCATATTGTCTTGTGGCACGTTTGGTGCGTACACATTTCTTTTATTTGTGCTTGAAAATTATTTTGGGGGACTTTTTCATACGCCCGTTTGATTGAGTGGTGTCGCAATGAAAATCTGCTGTCTTTTGCCTCCGGTACCATCGCGGGATATGGAGGCGAGACCCGCAAAGAATCCCAGTCATTAAAAATATATACACCTCTCTCAGCATCCATGGAGCTCTGGGGCTCCGATTGCCGAGACGTGCGGTGCTGTGGATTTTGCCGCAAGAAGTCTGTCCTTGCAGCAACAGGTGTACCGGCCAATTTTGCATTAAAACAGCGAGCGTAATCTCAGGACTTGTGCCAAGTGTGCTGCAGCTCCATTCAGTAGACAGAGAAGTGATGCCGGTGTTGTGCGCTGAATCTGGCACAACACCGGCTGCAAAGCAGACACGGGCGGTGTGTCGGCGGTTAACGAGCTCGTTAACGAGCCCGCAGACTTAATAAGCGCAGCGGAGGCAGAGAGCGGGAGAGGAAGAATGGCGCCCGCTGTCGATGTCGTTGCTGATCTGAGCACACAGGTCTGTATCTCACATTCAATGCAGCTTACTTTTGGATGTTGAAACCAGGACGTGTATAAATAACATTACTAACAGATAAAATCAATTTCAATGCGGGATCGGACTGAAGGCGGGAGCGCGTCATCTTGTCCCTGACGTCATGGAAATGATACGGCTGTACAAACTGTTTTCACAGAGGACTAAATTTTAGCTGCAAATTTGTCATTTTTAAACGAAGATTTCTCCGTTGAATTACAAATTTGGGCTTACAGATTTACTTTACTGCATTCACAAGGGTCTTATAAATACATATCAGTTATTTCTTTCTGAAATCTGACCACATTTATTTCAGTGCAGGTCTACTTTAAATCACCATTTATTTGGAAAAGCTAACACTGCGGTAAGTCTTTGATATTATTATATTGTGTTTTTACGGAATTCATTGTCAGTTGGCGTCATTTCACACAAATCAAAATCTGTCCTTGGGATGAATTTATTTCAAACTGTTTCCATGCAAACGTGTTATGTTAGCCTGCGAAATCTGCATTTTATGGTTTCATCTGTTACATGGGTGTGAAATATATTTACGTGGAGCAAAATATTAAATATTTAGCGTGCTCGTATAAGTCAGATATTGATGTCAAAGATGTTTGTGTGTCGTATTGCACAACACTTAAGTTGTGAGTATCCCAGAAATGCTGATGTCAGCACTGGATGGAAAAAAATCTGTTAGTGTTTCCCATTTATAGAAGTGAGTAAACATCTCATTTAAACCCATCCATCCATTTTCTTCCGCTTTATCCGGAGTCGGGTTGCGGGGGCAGCAGTTCAAGCAAAGCCGCCCAGACCTCCTGATCCACACACACCTCCCCCAGCAGCTCCTTGGGGAACCCCAAGGCATTCCCAAGCCAGCCGAGAGACATAGTCCCTCCAGCGTGTCCTGGGTCTTCCCCGGGGGCCTCCTCCCAATGGGACGTGCCCGAAACACCTCTTCACCGAGGCGTCCAGGGGGCATCCGGAAAAGATGCCCAAGCCACCTCAACTGGCTCCTTTCGACATGGAGGAGCAGCGGCTCGACTCCGAGCTCCTCCATTTAAACCCAAATCAGTGTTCTTGAAAACTAAAAGTTCTAATTGTGACTTTATGAACAGTTGATGCAGCTTTTCTTGTATCAAATTTTATTTTAGCTTATTTTAAGACACTATCAGTTGTTATAATAGCACAAATTACGAAGATAAATGTAGAGAGAGAACAGTAATTCTAATCCATGTGACAGAGTGTGTATTATAGTTTGGTCATCTTGCCAATATGGGAAAATAGTCTTTTCACACAACTTACATCGTCATGATACAAGCTGTGTGAAAAGACTCTTCTCGGGGGTCGGAAAAAAAATATCTGACCCACAAAAAAAAGTATTTTTGGAGATTTCTTTGGTGGGTAACTAGATCTGTAAATGCATCAGAATGCATCTGAGATTTCAAATTTCTCTGGGGGAGAACCCCCGCCAGGGCTTCGGGCCTTTGGCCCTTGCCAAAAACTTTTTTTTTTTTCATGGCCCACTTTCATCACTGTCAATTGCCATTGTGTTTGAACATAAGTACTCATTGACTGAATGGGGACTCCCATCAGATCACAAGGAGACTCCATTTTTTATTTTGTTTTTAAACCTGTTGGGGTCTCCACATTTCCAAAGCCAAACTCAAAGCATGTATGTGACTGCATACACGCGCTCACACACACCCATCCTGCTTTATATCGTGTTCTATCAGGAAACAGGAATCATTTGTGTCACTATGGATGTACATATGGCAGTTGTCTCAAAACTAGAAGCTCCTGGTGTCGCAGACCAAATGGTTCCCCCTAAAAATCCCTCCGCCCTGCCTTCACTGCACATGCATAATTTTGGACCACAGCAGCACGTCTGAGTGTGACACCCAAAGCGATCAAAGGGAATAATGTGATTAACCATCAGATGACAAGGTAAAACCTCTTAAATCATTCTAAAGCCAGTTTTAAGCAGAAATGAGGCTTGTTTTAAGCAGAAAACAAGGCAATAACCAACCAGTCATTACTGGCGCTCTGAAATGAAGTAGGTGCCTCGGCATGTCTGCACTCTGATCGCTTCCCCCATCTTTTATTATGAAATAACGTTGAATTTATGTGGAAATTATTGTTGTACAAAACTTTCAGATATCTTTCGCTGAGATAGATGATGAATGCCATGCAGTTTTAAGTAGAAATGAGTTGACTGTCAGAAATGACGCATGCACAGTGAATGCAGGTCGGACTGATTTTTAAGGGGGACCATTCAGTCGGCAATAGGGCTGCAACAACGAATCGATAAAATTCGATTACAACAGGCGTTGGCAACACATTACGTCATCGATGCGTTGTGTCAAGCGATTATGGCGCCAGAAGCAACCAGTGCACAGAGCAGATCAGACACTGTTTCGTAGAAGAACTACACACTTAGAATATGGCAGAAACAAGTAGACAGAAGAAAATCAAGACTTCAAAAGTGTGGGAGCACTTTACGTTAAACAATGCAAAGACGTTTGTTAACTCCAACATTTGCAAGTCGGACCTCGCATGGCACGGGAGTACGACGGTAATGATGCAGCATCTCAAACGAAAGCATATCGGAGTCATCAACGAGGAAGGGGAGAGCTCAGTGTCTGGGCAAGTTAACAAATGTTTGTTTTTGTTTAAGCAGTCGTAAAATCCAGCCAGGCTGTTTGTGCTGCACTGGCCGCCCTGCAGACAGAGAGCTGAGCAGCGCTGCAGCGGGGGGGGGGGGGGGGGACTCAGTCAAAGTCTACACATAAAACCAGCTCCTTCGGCTTGTATAGCTCCAGAAATTCATTTATAGGCTTTATTTTACAGTTGAAAGTCTTCATGTTTCCAAAGAGTCACATGTGTCACTGAAATGACCACATAGTTATACAGAGAATGTTGAACATATGAGTCAGGCTACAGTTTTTGATTTAGGTTTTATGGTTAACTGGTTATGCTAATTGGTCATTTGCAGCAACTCAGCCCTTTGATAACGCAGTGCCATTTGAAATAATTATTTTTGTTCTTTATTGTAAACTGTTTTATTCTTTATTATTTTATATTTCAACAGCCAAGGGACATTTGACAGTTTGTTGATTTTCAAGTATTTTAAGTTTTCAAATAATGTTCTGTTGTTAAATAAAGTGATGGAAGGAGAGAAAAATTGTTTCCCTGGCACATTTTAAAAAAATTCCCCGCTAATCCTATTAATCGTGTCGAAACCCCATCAGATTAATCAATGATCCAAATAATCGTTTGTTGCAGCCCTAGTCGGCAACACCAGAACATGTATTTGTGTAACATAACCAGCTTTGCAAGAAGTTGCTAGCATGGACATATCTCTGGTTATGATTTATTTAGTCCTTTTTCTTTTTCAAGGTATGGTGGAGGACCCCCTCGCTTTGGTGGTGGCGGAGGAGGCAACAGGGGTGGACCTCCCCCAGGAAAATTTGGTAACCCCGGTGAGAGGCTGCGAAAGAAACACTGGAACCTCAATGAACTCCCAAAGTTTCAAAAGAACTTCTACCAGGAGCATCCAGATGTCACTCATCGGTCTATCGTAAGACTCCTGCAGAATTTTGGAAAAATTACATTTTATGTCTGGGGGGGATTGAATCAGATGAAACATACAAAAACTTCTGCCAGTTTTCACTAGTCTGACCCATGCTTGGGAATGCAACAACTTTTCTTTCGTGTGCATTAACAAATGTTTTTTTTGTTGTTTTTTTTTTCCCTCAAATTACAGCAAGAGGTTGAACAGTACCGCAGAAGCAAAGAAGTTACAGTTAAGGGCAGAGATTGTCCCAAACCAATTATAAAGTTCCACGAAGCTGCATTCCCAAGTAAGATGATATTCATATTCCATCCAGAAACTATTCAGGTGTATGAGTCAGTCAGTCAAAGTGCATAACATTTGCAGAAACTGGCCTGTTTCTGGTCATCATTAGATTTACCATCAAGCAGGAATCCTGTTGTAATGGGTCTCCCGCAATGGTCACATGTGACTTTGGTAGTTGGATCTGAGAGGCTCAGATTTTCACCTGAGGTTATTTCATAACTATTGCAAACTGTATGTATTGTGTTGTCAAAATATATGTTGTCTAAAGCATGGTTTTTACTTCTGGAAGTTGGTGCCATCTTGATGGGTGTGTAGAGACAGTGAGACAGCATGTCTGCTCACCTTCATAGTTTCATGTATATAGAATCCAATGTGACAGATTGGTGTCTCCTTTATTAAACATGAGCCTCGCCCCTTAAATACATCAAATCCATCTGTGGCCAGTTTCGTAAATGTCACGTCAACAGAGCTGATGGTCACCATTCTAGTCAGTGCTTTCTACTTCACTTGAAGCAATGCAGTAGGTTTCAGAAGTGTTTCAAAACCATGTGTTCGGCTTCATTATAATTGCTGCTTGAAAAGTGTGCCAGTTGATTTCAGTATACCAAGTCATCTATTATCATGCCACTTTTCCCAGTTCATGTCACTCCTTATAGTTTATGTACTGACAGATTTTTGTTTGTACTGTCCAGTTTTGCCTTTTTATTATTTTCTTTTCTGTCTTACCACACATTGAACTAACATTGGTAACATAATTGTCATATTCCCCTTTCTTTGATGTGAATACTGTTACAATGTGCTATTAAGGTGTAGCTTGGAGTATAGAACATTTTCCCCCTCAAGTAATTGCAGAGCTGTTGTCAGCCATATACATTGGATTGGCATTAATGTACTTGCAGTGTGTCCTGTGCTGTGGAAAATACAAGTATTGGGACTTTGTATTGTCAGATACTCAATACTAAATGACTTGGACTAGGAATGGGGCAAAAAAACAAACAAAAAAGACCCTTGATTAGAACATCCATAGTACAAGAGTGCATTGTAGAAAAATCCCAGAAGAAGAAATCTGGAGTTTTCTGTGCATTCGTATTGCATCACATCTCATCTCTCCCCTAAAATTGTAACTCATGTGTCACAGTATTCATTTGCGTTTCTTGATGTTTGTTGTAAACATTAACTCAGTTTTCGTCCTGTTTCAAGGCCATTTTGCAATAGAAACTAGGCATGTGAATCTCATCACTGACACCAATTCGATACACTACCGGCGATGCAATACATGATGATGCTGGCGATGCGATACGATTCACCCCTGTTCCCGATTTGATGCGATATATGTATTTGATGGCGATTCAATTCCTCACAATGCAATACAATATGATTTGGTGTGATACAATGCGATTCTACATGATGCAAAGAAATTATGCAAAAAATTTAAATAGAAAATAAGCTGCAATTCAGTATGGTACTGTGGTATTCTTCTGATTCTACTCGAGGCAGTGGATTTGTTTAACTCCTCATAAGCAGCAACTTTACCAGATTCGACATTAAGGAAAAGGAATCGTTTCCTTCATATTTGGAACCTGTTTGATCACACCGTCAGAACTTAAACAGTAAAATGACATCACTCTCAATGAGTGACTTAAAGTGAGTCACTCATTGACAGAGTACCACCTTGGCAAAAGTAATTGGAGATACTTTCTTACCAGTTTTGCCGAGTTAGGGGGCACAGTGGCAGCCACTGCATTCTTTCCAAACGACCTGCGTCTTGTCAAGTTTCCCTTTTTTAAAATTGATTTAAATGTTTTAGGTGCGTCAAAAGTCTCCTACAACTAGTTGCGCTGTTGTCATAGGCTTCCATTTTGAAATAGATTTGTTGCGGTAGAAATGTGCCTTCAGGCTTCCGTTGAAGCAGTGATGGTGCATTCGATGTGCCTCGGAAAAAAATTGATGCAAGCATGCAATGACTGATCCATCGTAATTTCACCCGTCAATTAAATCGATGCACACTGAATGAACCAATACGCTCGCATCACGCACGTTTGTATCTAGATACCGATTTGTCGATTTAATCTACACATCCCTAGATGCATCAACTCATTGGTTGCTATGAGTTGGTGGGGTGTATGTCAGTACAACCTTAAGAACTCTGATGTGCAGTGTTTTTTTTTTTTTTTTTTTTTTTTTCCCTTCATTAATACTTGTATGTGAAGAGGGTTGGGTATCGGGAACTGGTTCTTTTCAAGAACTGTTAAGAAATGATTCGATCCACTGACATCAATAGCTTTTTTTGCTTAACAATTCCCTTATCTGTTCTTCAGAGCAGCCGTTGTGTTTGTCGGGAAAATGATCATTTCTCTACGTTGATTGCAGACCCTGCAGCAGGTTTGCAATCGACCGCTTCTGCACACGGCTCTGCTTTGAAGCAATGAAGCAGTGCTCCAACCTGCTGCTTCGTTGGTTGTTTACTTTGCTGCATTTCAGAAACGGCAAATCCACTTCTTAACCCCTCTCAAAGCCATTAAAATATGTGAATCGTGAGTCACTTTTGCGCGGATTAAAGTCACTAACTGAGACTCCTGTCTTGTTGCGAGAAAGAAACGAGAATTATCCTCTGTTCGTTCGCACAGCTCTAAATGCTGCACGGCTTTCTGTCGAGTTAAGTTATAAAGATAGTCCGGTTGGAATTAATAACTTCAAAGCAAATCGCCGTTGAAATTAAATGACACCTCTTTCCAAACATTGTAATACAAACAATAAACTGCAATTGATCAAAACATTTTTTTTTCTTCCTCCCAAAATGAGATGTCCTGCGTTGACGTGTAGCTCAGGGGTATGGAGTGACATTCATGCCAAAATGTCTGAACGGAAATGCTTTTGACAAAAACTACAGATTTTGTTTATTTCTGTTTATGTCCAGAGTTTAAGTATCCAGTGACCAATTTCATATTTATTTACTATGGGAATTGATAAGGAATTGGATCCATAAGCAGAATCGATAATGGCATCGATATTGATTAAAATCTTATCAGTACCAATTCCTGTATGTGAATGCATGCTCATATGGTGAATGTGTCAGAAATGTGACTTTAACATTCATACTGCATCTTGGATTTCTACAGGCTATGTCATGGACATTATTGTCAAACAGAACTGGACTGAACCAACTCCAATTCAGTCTCAGGGATGGCCAGTCGCCCTTGGTGGCAAAGACATGGTTGGAATTGCTCAAACAGGGTCTGGAAAAACCCTTGCAGTAAGTATTATTCCTTCACCGAGTTAGTTTCGAACTTAAAACACTTTTTATAGTGGGACGGTCTGATGCAGGGTGGAAGCAGATCCGAGTGCAGCAAGAGAGAGCATGCAGTTTTTAACTAGTATAATGGTGGTAGTAATGAATACATTTCAAGACATTTAGTTTATCTGTAAATGAAATCCTAAATCTCCTCAAGAAGCAGAAGAGTGAGCTCTCTAAAAGTGCTTTGTGATGGGGTAATCATGTTGTTGCTGGAAGATATTAAGAATGTGTGAAACTGCTAATAAGTCCAACTGTGCGGCAGCCAAACATTTAAGTAATTTGTCTTCAAGGATACAGATAATGCATGAGTGCTAACTTTTGGTCTAGGTTCTCTTGCTTGAATCAACTGTAGTTTTAAACTGCATTTTTTTTTTGCCTGCAAATCGAAGCCTGTGCAGCAGTTTTTGCTATGATTTTCACTTGACAAAACAGCTACCATGTGATCATGAATTCTCAAATTTGCAGAAACGTTTAAATGTATGTGGGTTTACTTGCGCATAATATATAAACAAATAAGGAAGTTAGGAAAGAAAGAGAACAATATTTGAGGGTCGTGCAGGATATGTATGAAGTAGGGTTGGACAATGTCCACTTAGTTGGCATATTGCAATGTCTGCACTACAGCATTGTAGTGCATGGAAATCAGCAGGGAGGCGAGGGAGTACCCTTCTACTTTTGTTTTGTTTTTTTTTGTTTTTTTTTTTTTTGCACTTTTTAAAGATCTGACTCAAAAATTGAATAATACATTAACATTTGGTTTATTTATTCCTTATTTAACACAACAGGCCTTGTGTCAATGTGCCGCAGCCAATTTTCCCAAGCAGCTTTGCTTTTGAAGAAGCAGAGTCTTCTTGAGACACTATTTTGGGAGAAAAATCCATAAAAGTTGGGGTGGGGGGGAGGGGAGACAGTGTTCTGTGTCAGAGCTCACTTGGACTCCCCTCTTCAGAGCAGTCCACACTGGTTGTGATACAGCCATGGCACAGCCTCACGACGACTTCTTGGTTTCTGTGATTGCATTTTTCTGTGTTGTGCATGAAAACTGAACCAGACCTCTTTGAGCTCTAAGAACCTCTTTGAGAAGTTTAGTACTTCACCTCAGTACCCTTGATCAGAGCTCACTTGGACTCTTCTCATCAGCCCAGCCCAATCACTCAGTGCAGCCACAGTGCGTCTCAGGCCTTTCAAGTACAAATCAACATAATTTATTTTTGTACTCAATGACACTCCTTAAAGTAAATTTTCATCAGAATCAGAAGAAGTTTATTGCCATTGCCAGTGAACAGGATTCACAGACTAGGAATTTGCTTCGATATAATGGTGCAATATAAAATGCTAAGATAAAATATACAATACGTGCCAAAATAAGACAAAATATAAGATAAAAAATGACATGAAATATGAAAGGCTGTGTGCAACAGAAAAACAGAAAGAGGAACAGAAAAAAACAGTGCAGTGGGAGGAGTGCAATTAAAACCAAAGTACATTGTCTAAAGTGACCCGTGATAAAATGATAAAGTGACAGAGTTAAGGTTAAGGTGACTGAGTTATGAGGAGTTCATGAGTCTAACTGCAGAGGGGAAGAAACTGTTCTTATGGCGGGAGGTTCTGGTCCGGATGGACCGTAGCCTCCTGCCCGAGGGGAGTGGTTTGAATAGACTGTGTGCAGGGTGAGAAGGGTCGGCTGTGATCCGACCTGCTCGGCCCAGAGTCCTGGAGACGTGCAGGTCGTGGAGAGATGGAAGGCTACAGCCGATCATCTTCTCAGCAGAGGCCACAATGCGCTGCAGTCTGTGTCTGTGGCCCCGGCGTACACACCGTGATGGAGGAGCAGAGGATGGACTCGATGATGGCCGTGTAGAACTGCACCATCAGCTGGACAGGCAGCTTGGCCTTCTTCAGCTGCCGCAGGAAGTACATCCTCTGCTGGGCCTTCTTGATGAGGGAGCTGATGGTTGACTCCCACTTGAGGTCCTGGGTGATGGTGGTGCCAATGAAGCGGTGACAGTCCACAGTGGTGATGGGGCTGTTGGTGAGGGCGGGGGGGCTGTGGCTTTCCTGAAGTGCACGATCATCTCCACTGTTTTCTGGGCGTTGAGCTCCAAGTTGTTGCTGCTACACCAGGTCACCAGTCGGTCCACTTCCCTCCTGTAGGCAGACTCATCCCCATCCGAAATGAGTCCGATGAGGGTGGTGTCGTCCGCAAACTTGATGAGCTTTATGGAGTCGTGGCTGGAGGTGCAGCACTTAGTGTACAGGGAGAAGAGCAGAGGGGAAAGGACACAGCCCTGTGGAGATCCTGTGCTGAGAGCCCGAGTGTTCGAGGCATTCTTTCCCAGCTTCACATGCTGACTCCGGTCCGTCAGGAAGTCTGTGATCCACCTGCAGGTAGAGTCGGGCACGTGGAGCAGAGAAAGCTTGTCCTGGAGCAAAGCCAGAAGGATGGTGTTGAATGCAGAGCTGAAGTCCAGCTGAAGTCCTTTCGGGTATTGTTAAGAAATTATTCGATCCACCGACATCAGTAAGCTTTTTGCTTAACAATTCTGTTATCAGTCCTGCAGAGTGGCCGTTGTTTTGGCGGGTGTTTGTCAGGAAAATGATCATTTCTCTACACTGATTACAGACCCTGCAGCGGGTCCTTAATCAACTTTTCTGCAGTGCCGCTTTGCTTTGAACCTTGAACCAATCGAAGCGTGGTTCGCTGATTGAAGCAATGCTTCGGTCGATTGCTTCGTTTATTTCTTTCTTTTGCTTAATTTTCCCCCGCTAAAACCCTAAAGAGCATATGTCTGTGAGTATTATTTACCTTTTCTATGTTAAACCGACCTGTTATGGTCTTCTGAAACAGTTGATGTATTTTATAACTTAAAAACGGGAGCGATGCTAACGCGTTAGCATGTCTATGGCATTGTCAATGTTAAAAGTTAGCATTAAGCAGTTTCAGCTGTCATCACGTTCGGTGCATTTGTTTTCAAATTGTAATATTCCTTAAATTTATTTTTGCTTATATATTAATAATCTAATGATTATTATATACAATTTTAGAGAGACAAAAAGAACCTGAATAGAAACACAACAGAAAATATATAATAGCAACTAACATAAATAAATACATACAGAAATAAATGTTTCCTGTGAACACCTAGTGACTCTCACACCTCCATTTCATCCCTGTCTTATTTAAGTTTAGTGAGTTTGTTTCAGTCCAACCATATTTTCAATCTGCCAAACTAGAAAACTGCTGCATCCTAGTAAGAGCATAATATTACTGGAATGAATTTGAATAAGGAAAGTTGTATTTTTTTTTTCTCTCTCTCTCTCACCTAAATGGATTCAGCACTCACTCCAGTTTATTGTCTGGAATAGCCCAAAATTGCATTTCAGAGCTTCTAGAATTCAAACATTTTCGTGCAGGTGGTGTTGGGGGGTAATTTTGGGTTTCAGCTTTTTTTGTTTTTCACCGCTTTCATCCCTGAATATGAGTTGTGATTCACTTTTGTGCGGATTAAAGTTACTAACTGGGACTCCTGTCTTGTTGCAAGAAAGAAACGAGAATCATTCTCCGTTCTGTTCACACAGCTCCAAACGTTGCGCGGCTCTCTGACACGTCAAGATAGAACGATAGAGTCCAGTCTGAATTAATAACTTCAAAGCGAAACACAGTTTTGTTTATTTTTATGTCCAGAGATCAAGGATACAGTGACTAATTTCATATTTATTTACTTTAAGACTCAAGGAAATACATAGAAAACCTTTAAAGCCTACTTTTAGTACACAATTCACAAGGTATCGATAAGGGAATCGATAAGGAATCGGATCGATAAGCAGAATCGATAATGGCATCGATATCGATAAAACCTTATCAATATCCATCCCTACCTGTTGGCTCTGTAGGCAAACTGCAGGGGGTCCAGGAGGGGGTCGGTGATGGACTTCAGGTGGGATAAAACCAGGCGTTCGAAGGTCTTCATGACTACAGACGTGAGAGCCACAGGCCTGTAGTCATTAAGTCCAGTGATGCGTGGTTTCTTGGGGACTGGAACTATAATGGAGGACTTGAAGCAGAGTGGAACATGACATGACTCCAGGGAGGTGTTGAAGATCCCCGTGAAGACTGGGGCCAGCTCATCAACACAGTGTCTCAGGGTGGCAGGAGAGACACAGTCTGGGCCCGGGGCCTTACTTGGATTCAGCCTTTTGAAGTGTCTTCTCACGTCCTCCTCTTGGACGCAGAGGGCAACGGGGGGAGGGGGAGGGCAGTGGTGAGAGTGGGGAGGTCCATGGTGTTTGAATATCCAGTTGTGTGGGGGGTGGGGAGGTGTGAGTCCTTGTCTTCAAAGCGTGAATAGAAGACGTTCAGGTCGTTGGCCAGCTTCAGGTCGTCAATAGAACGAGGTGCTTTGGGCTTGTAGTTGGTGATCTCTTTCAACCCCCTCCACACAGAGGCTGAGTCGTTGGCAGAGAACCTTTTGCTGCAGACGTGAACTGTACATGGATTTAGCCTTTGCCACCTCCTTGCTAAATCTGTACTTTGCACCTGTATAGCTGTCTCTGTCTCCTTCTCTGAAAGCCACCTCTTTCTGCTGATGGAGCTGCCGGAGTTTAGGTGTGAACCAGGGCTTGTCATTGTTATATCTCACCCTGGTGCGCTGTGGGATGATGCTGTCTTCACAAAAATGAATATGTGACATCACAGTGTCCGTGTAGTCATCTAGACTGTCTGTTGAAGCCTCAAACATATCCCAATCCGTAGTGCCCAAGCACGCACGTAGCTCCTCCACAGCTTCATTGCTCCACACTTTAGATGTCCTCACAACAGGTTTAGAGAGTTTTAGTCTCTGTCTGTATGCGGGGATCAAGTGGACCATCACGTGATCTGAGAGTCCCAAAGCTACACGGGCCACCGCTCGGTACGCACCACTCACTGTCGTGTAACAATGATCTAACGTGCTCCCTTCTCTGGTCGGGCATTTAACAAACTGTATTTTGGTAATTCCTGACTGAGATTCCCTTTGTTAAAATCACCGAGAATTATAACAGAGTCCGGAAAGTCTCTCTCCACGCTCATAATCTGATCCGCGAGTGCGAGCTCGGCCTCGTGCACGACCGCGCTCGGTGGAATATACACAGAGCAAAGTATGAAAGAGTTAAACTCACGTGGAGAGTAGAACGGTCTGCAGTTTGAGGAGATATTCCAGAGAGGGACAGCAGTGTTGGGAGATCAGTCACATCGGAGCACCAGGCGTTGTTGATATAGAAGCAGAGTCTTCCCCCTCTAGTTTTTCCACCAGAGAGTGCTCGGTCTCTGTCTGCGCGGAGAAGTTGGAATCCCTCTAGTTGGAGCGCGCAGTCCGGTGTGTGTGCATTTAACCGCGTCTCCGTGAAGCACAGTACACAAGATGAGGAGAAATCTCTATTCTTCTTCATCAGCAGTGCCAGCTCATCCATCTTGTTGTGGAGTGAGCGGACGTTGGAGAGAAATATCCCAGGTAGGGGCGTGCGCGTGCCCCTTCGTCTGAGGCGCACGAGAGCTCCAGCTCGTTTTCCTCTCTGCCAGCGTCTCACTGTTTTGGCCAAAAAGTGAACCAGTTCAGCTGCAGGCACTAAAAAAACTGGCGTAATGTCCGTGGGTGTTGATGATCTGAAATTTAGAAGCTCCTCGTGGGTGTAGGAGCACGATGACACTCAATTTACGCACAAAAACAGACAAAACAGGGAGCACCAGAATACCAGGGCGCCTTCACGTGGCGCTATCTTGGATGGATATATATAGTGCTCAATGTGATCTCTGAGGAAATTGATGTGAATAAATGTTATTTATATTTGCAAATATAAAAAAGTGCAGTGATTCTTACAGTTGTGGTGTTCTATTTTATTCCACACAGAGAAACTAAAGATACTTCATATTTTGTGTTGTCAACTTCATTTTATTTAATATACATTCTTTCCTGCATTTCAGTCCTGTAACATGGTCCAAAAAAGTCAAAATGGGGCAATTTAGGTATTGTAATGAGGTTAAAAAAACAAGCAAAAAGATTTTACACTGGTGATCATAATTGTGAGCAGGTACAAAAGCAGTAACCACGAAAGGCTGAGTCTTTGAGTAGCCGAGATGGGCAGAGGATCTCCCGTTTGTCAATAAATATGTGGGGAAATTATTGAACAGTTTCAAAACAATGTTCCTCAAATAAAGATGGGAAGGGATGCATATTTCTTCCTTTATAGTGCATAGTAAGTGCATCCCTTCAGCTTCTCCCTTGTTTTTCCACTCAGACAACATTCCGATCCACCTCAGATCTGCTGTGGTGACCCTGACTTGTTTGTTTTGCTACACCAGATGCTCTTCCTCGTGCAACTCCACATTACATGTGGAGTAGGTAGGGCTAGTCTTGAACCGGTGTCGCAGACCGAACGGTCCCCCCCTAACAATCGGTCTGCCCTGCCTTCACTGCGCATGCATCATTAGCTGCGGTTCACGGTTTATTACCTTGTTTCTGCTTAAAACTGCACTCCAGTCATCATCTGTCTCAGCGACAGATACCTGAAGATTTGTACAACAAATTTCAAACAAATTACAACAATTTCCACATAAATTCAGCATTATTTCATCATAAAAGATAGAGGAAGCGATCAGAGCACCGCGGCTACATGAGCTGCTAACTGATGCGTTCACTGCACATCGGTCATTTCAAAGTGTCACTGAGTATTGCCTCGTTTTTGCTTAAACTGTCTTGTTTTAGAAGGATTTAAGAGGTTTTTTTTTTTTTGCCTTGTTATCTGATGGTTAATAATCCCATTAATCCATTTGATCGCTTTGGGAGAAGAGACTCTGTCTTGGATGAGCATCTGAGCTCCGAAATGACTCATGCGCAGTGGAGGCAGGGTGGACCAATTTTTAGGGGCGGACCGTTTGTTCTGTGACACCGGGAACCTTCCACACCACAAGGAAGGAATCTGGAGGTATTTCAGTACCTGAAGGGCGTATAGTACAAGTCTCAGATCCCTCAGATGGAACTTCATTAAGAACAGTCATTTGTCAATAGCTAATATAACCACATGGGCAAGGGATTACTGTGGGAAGCCTTTGTCAAGCACTACAGTACAGACTTTCATTCACAAATATGCAAAAAGTTTTTTTGTTAACCTTGTCAACCTTTTGGAATGTTATAAACTGAAGTATTTATCCATTGTTTCTGTTCATTCATAACAGTGAAGCACTTTATGACCTCACAACTGGGGCTGTATAAATCTGTTTGGCTACAGGATGCATTCTGTTTTACAGTTAAATCTCTTTTTTTATGTAGTATCTTCTGCCTGCAATTGTGCACATTCAACATCAACCATTCTTGGAGCATGGAGATGGACCTATTGTAGGTACCCTGTGCACAAATCATTATTATATACTATGCAAATATCCTTATGAATGATTAATGTATGCCTGTTACTTAAGTGCTTGGTGCTGGCGCCAACCCGCGAACTTGCCCAACAAGTGCAACAAGTGGCTGCTGAGTACGGGAGGGCCTCCTGTCTCAAGAACACGTGCATCTATGGCGGTGCACCCAAGGGACCTCAGATTAGGGATCTTGAGAGAGGTACGCTAACTCTGATGATTGAACTTGGACACTTCCTCATTATTAGTGTTTGCTTTGGGAAATAATGTTACAATTTTTTTTTTTTTTTTTTTTAAGTATCTTATGTATCCCATGTTGGGGCTTTTGTTTTGGATCTGTTTCTTATGTTAGGAGTTGAGATTTGCATTGCTACTCCTGGTCGTCTGATTGACTTCCTGGAGTGTGGTAAAACAAATTTGCGACGTTGCACTTACCTGGTCCTTGATGAAGCTGATCGCATGCTGGACATGGGATTTGAGCCTCAGATCCGCAAGATTGTGGAACAGATTCGGGTATGTTGAAGTGGTATTTTCTTGTATATAGTGAAACAGTTGACAGTACACTAAACTAAATGTCTGATACCCATCTGCATTGTACACAGCAAAATAATGTCAACGATCTGTCTCTAATATTAATGTTTCTAACTTACAGTATATTATCACTGATGCCAATCATTACTGGTGCTTTTTGTTGTTGTTACAGCTACACATAGGTGTTAATATATTTTATGCTGAAAATGTTAAAGTAATCCAAAGGTTTAGTTGAAGTCCCCATTCTTTAATTGTTATGCAGCCAGATCGTCAGACACTGATGTGGAGCGCTACGTGGCCAAAGGAAGTTCGCCAGCTGGCTGAGGACTTCCTGAAGGATTACATTCAGATCAACATTGGAGCACTGCAGCTCAGTGCCAATCACAACATCCTGCAGATTGTTGATGTTTGCAGTGACATGGAAAAGGAAGACAAGTGAGTAGATGGTTCCCATGTTGCTTTTGAATGGAAGGGAATTTTCCACTGTATTTCATTTGTTAGCTTAGACGACATGACAAAAGCTATTACTCCTTACTTGACCATAAGGCATACTCTAATCCCCTGCTGGATCATGTTTGTTTCCGGGTTATTTTTGATAACATGCGTCAGAATCCATTCATTCAGTTCCATGCCCAAACAGTTGGTGGCGGTAATGCTCCCTGTTGGTTTGCAAGCCGCCAATAAGCCCCAAAGAAGAAGGGTTATTGTTTTTTAAAAGTTTAGTCGTATTTTAAGGGACTGCATAGGGGTTCTTCTCACAGTTTACTTTGTTTTGGACATTAAAAGTTATGAGCTGCATTTTCCTTCAGTAATCGTACATTAAGTGGAGCTAACGGGTGAAGCCAAAAATGCATCAAGTATATTTCTTTGTTTTAAGAAATGTATTTCTTGTCCCACATCAAAAACAAACCTTTGCTGAATGAATCTACTGGATTTTAAAAATGTACACATTACTTTTCATACTATTTTATTTGTATAAAAACAAATGCACATTGTTCCTTATAATGTTAATCAAGAAATTCTCAGCAACAGATAAGTTATCAATTTAATTTACAGATGAAATCAAAGATTTGTAAAGAATCTTTTTTATTGAAATGATTTTAATTAATTTTTCTAACCTAAGAAAAGTTTAATTTCAAAATGTACAGTGGTCGGAAATTAATCTTGAAGTAAACACATTTGTAAGGCTTTTTAGGTGGTCAAGAATTTGAAAACAGATTATAAATAGCTCGAGTTTTTTGAATTGTCGTTTCCTTTACGGTGTACTGAGACGCACAATGTATGTTTTTTGGATTAAAGTCTGGTAGCACAATACAAGTTGTGTTAAAAGACTTGGGTGGAAAAACTGACCTGACCCAACAATTTTATTTTTTTTTGTGAGAATGCACCAGAGAATTCAAAATTTTCTGGGGGAGAACCCCCAGACCCCCACCAAGGGCTTTGGACCTTCAGCCCTTGCCAAAAATTTTCATGTAAATGTCATGAAAAGTTCTTTAGTGCAACTGCAACATTGTAGTGTGAAATCAAACTTACCTGACCAGACGTATACATACATGAACCTTTGTTCAGGCCTTGTTCTGAACTTTCACGTGTGAAAACTCCCTTCTAATCCTTTTCATTGTTTTAGTTAACATGCTTGTTAAGGTCATGTTTCCTTTCAATTTACCAAGTTTCACAGCTCATTAAAGTCTGTAAGCACGCCGAGTAATTTGAATGTTTAGACTTGTGCTTGTATTTGTTGACAGGCAAACTACAAAGTGATGCCATAGTTTTTGTGTCCACACTGAATGATTCTGTTCACTTTATTTTTATGCTGTCTTTTGCACCTTTGCCCCTTGCCTTCACTTTCACAAGTTGATCTGCTTTAAAGCATACATTTTAATTGCTTTGAGGTGTGTTTCACTATGGAACATAACTTTTGATTTTCTATGACATGAAAACACTGGGTCAGCATCCTCTACCTGTGGCGATTTCATAGTTTTTGCCAGGGGTTGTACGATTGGTACACTCACTGTTCTGTTGCATAAAACGATTTTTAGAGGCTGAATGTCTGTCAGGATAGGGTTCTTTGACCCATGTTTGTCAAGAAATCATATGAGCTTCTCCCTTGTTTGCCTGACAGACTGGTCAGACTGCTGGAGGAGATAATGAGTGAAAAGGAGAACAAGACTATTATTTTTGTGGAGACCAAAAGGCGCTGTGACGAGCTCACCCGCAGGATGAGAAGAGATGGGTAAGAGAACTTCATTCCTTTATGGAAACCATTTCTTTATTACAGTAAAAGACTTTTTAAATTATGCTCTATGAAATGACAATGGCTTCATCTCCATTCCTGATTCCTTATTGTTTTTGTTTTGTTTTTTTTATCTCTACATACATATATTGTTTTGAAGCCAGGTGGCAGTGTTGGATGTTGTTTCTTCACAGGTGGCCAGCAATGGGAATTCACGGAGACAAGAGCCAGCAGGAGAGGGACTGGGTCCTTAATGGTGAGATTTAATAAGTCACTTTGCCACTTCTGTTTATAATATATGTTCATGATTTTGAAGGACCCATATGCTGCTCTGTTAAGGGATTAACTACTATACCTTTCCCTTCAGAATTCCGATACGGCAAAGCTCCGATCCTCATTGCTACCGATGTGGCCTCCCGTGGATTAGGTCAGTATGCCTCCTGAGTAGCATCACATTTACTTCAGTGTTCTACTTATTTTTTAAAGAAAGTGGTTTTGCTTTCTTTAACTTTCTATGCATTTTCTGAGTTTTTCTCACCTTAAGGTGGAGTCTTTGTGGCAGGCGCTAGGCATGACAGTCCCAGGCCTCGAGAGGGAAAAGGATGACATATTGGAAGTGCTCAACTGGCTTGCCACCCAGTGGGCATAGAGAGGTGAAAGCTCTTGTGTGCCAGTGATCTTCAAAAGGCTGTGTGGCTAAGCCTTTGGCTCTGATATGTTGTTGAAATATACACACACACATCTGTTCTCTGCCCATGGATTTCACCGACAAATGCCATCCAGCTGTTTCCAACTCAAACGTATAAAAAAAAAAAAAAACGCTTGATGCTGTGACACTTGCCTTGCATGCTGTTATGTTAGAGAACGCTGTATTGCAAGTCATTTGTTTGAGATTTGGAACACATGTTACCTGTCAGAGCTTGTACCACAAGGCATGGGTGCTTGTGAGCCTGTTTAAGGGTTCAGTTTTTCCCCAAAGTGCTGGATTTCTTGAAATGGAGAGAGCAGTTTATGTTTTTGTCACTGAAAATTGATGAGACCTGGCACATGTGTTTAGGGGCTAGTGGGAGCATCTAGGGAGAGAGTGTGAGATAACTCAAACCAAAGTTCCTCCCTCGCCTGCGTTTTGTAGTCATGTCGAGACCTGCCCACGAGAGACATTTTCTCAAGTGAACACTGGCTTCTTGGAAGATCTTGCCTTGATGACACTGATGAGGGGGGTGGGTGGGTGGGGGGAATTGTTCTGTGCTTGCTGAGTGGTCCCACTGGGTTCAGTATTTTGGACCTCTTTGATGTGTTTTTAGGGGCCATCATCAAATTAGTCCTTTTTCTATTTAGTCTTGGCAAGATGTGCAGTGCGGCCTGTAATTTCAACCTTATCAGAGTGTACTGGGAAAAATGGACCTGCCCAAAAAAGAAAAAAGTACCACTGGATGGTCCTGTATTGGCACATGAGGAGGCCCCAGTGTATATCGTGGCCCAACTGCGTAGAAGCTCCTGGATGTCACTTGACAATTTGTGAGGGATTTCGCTGCACTGGGAAAGGACTAGTGAATGCATACTCCTTTATGGTAAGACTAAAGACCATTTAATTTCTCCCTTGGTAACAAAAGGGAGAGTGAATGTTGTCTGTATTTTTTTTTTTTTTCATTATGGTTAGCAGTTGGAGTGTGCATCGTTTCTCTCTTCCCACAGTAGTATTCCCATGGATTAGCTGTGTGCATACTCTTATGCTAACACATTTCTTTCTCCACAGGCTAATGACAATTTCCTTCCCATAGCGTTCACAGTTGCTAACTTTTCCCTTTGATCTGGCTGTTGTGGTGTGCAAAATCCTGTGTGGCCTCCTTGTTTTGTTTTGCCACACTGCAACACTTTCACAGATGTGGAGGATGTGAAATTTGTCATCAATTATGACTACCCTAACTCATCTGAGGATTATATCCACCGCATTGGACGCACAGCCCGCAGTCAAAACACGGGCACAGCCTACACCTTCTTCACCCCCAACAACATGAAACAAGCCAGTGACCTGATCTCTGTGCTCCGCGAGGCCAACCAGGCCATTAACCCAAAGTTGATCCAGATGTCAGAAGACAGAGGAGGTAACCTGCCCCCCCGGTTCCTATAACAAAGTTGAAACCTTGCATGGTTTCTTGGGTTGGCATCACTAACTGTCTTTGTTTGTGGTGGTAGGTGTTATAACTGAAACTTTGTCCTCCCTTTTACCCACTTTCATCTACAGGTCGTGGAAGGGGAGGAAGAGGCGGCTACAAGGATGATCGTCGGGATAGGTATTCTGGGGGTGGAAGGAGTAATAACTACGGAGGTAGTGGCTACAGAGACAGGGACAGTGATAGAGGGTTTGGCAATGGGCCCAGGAGTGCCTTTGGTGGCAATAAAGCCCAAAATGGTGGAAACTATGGCGGCAACGTTGGTAATTCGGGTGGTGGCTACAGCAACAATTATAACAGCAACAGTCAAGGTAAATTTGGCGGACCAGCAAAGCAAATGGGTGGCTTTGGTAACCAAAACTTCCAGGGCCCCCCTCAGTTTGGGTCCATGCAAAGGCCTGCTCAAAATGGTATGAATCACCCACCATTCCCCTTCACCCCTCAGCCACCACCAACACCCCAGTCCCAACAGCCCCCACCACCAATGGTGCCCTACCCCATGCCACCACCCTACCCACAGTAGATATCGTGTACGCACATAATATGGAACCAACGTACTTTTTGTTTAGTCTTGAAATCCTGCAGTCTGTTTAATATTATCCGTTGTACTGTTTCACTTCATTTTGCTTGCTACAGGGTTGAACTTATTCAGTAAAACCAATTAGATCCTCTGTAGTGCAACTATAATTGCTGCACTTTTCCTTCAATTTTTTTTTTTTTCTTTTTACATTCCTGAGTAACTTATTTTACTAGGTAATGTGTTTTTGAGTTTGTGATATGTCTAAAGTGATGAGATCATATAAAGGGTGCGTGTGGCCCTTTTAAATAAATAAAAGTGGTAAATGTGTGTTATTTATTACTGAAAAAAA
Organism: Thalassophryne amazonica; assembly: GCF_902500255.1. Classification (NCBI taxonomy): domain Eukaryota; kingdom Metazoa; phylum Chordata; class Actinopteri; order Batrachoidiformes; family Batrachoididae; genus Thalassophryne; species Thalassophryne amazonica. The sequence goes on from NC_047117.1 coordinate 59,056,516, forward strand.
ATTGGGTGAAGAAAAAACTTGAAATTAAGTTTATGAAACATGCAGAAGAACATGGAGCAGTTTAAAACTTTGCTGTTGGGATATGGATACAGGTATAAAACTCAAATCCCAAGTGGCAGTGGCTGCAGGTACAAGACTTTGCCATACATACCCATCAGTACTACTGAGAGCATGGTGCTCTGACATCCTGAGTGGCTCCCACTGAACCCAGTGGTATTAGTTCCCCCACCACTTCAAGTGTTACATTAGCTCACAGCAACAGCCTCAACAAAATTTGCACTTCTGACCAGGATGTGCTTGTTCCAGTGTTGTGCTGTAGCTATAAGTTTATCCACGTGTTAGTGTGGGTTCCTTCCGGGGGCTTTGGCGTCTTCCCACTCCCAAAGACATGCACATTATTTGAATTGGTGACACTAAACTGACTGAGTGAATGTGCTTGTCCAATTATGTGTCAGTCCTGCAATAGACTGACAGCCAGTCTATCGTGTACCCCGCCTCTCACCCAGTGACTGTTGGGATAGGTTCCAGCCCCCATCCTTAAGTGAAATAAGCCGGATTAGAAAATGGATGTTTCGATAACTTGCCTTAGGTGAAATGTGAAGAGCATACATCATGGTAATTATAACATGCTGCAAAAAATGTATTCCTGCCCTCATTTACAGTTTTGTTGCATGTCTGGTAATTAAGTATTGCAGAACATTAATACTGCTGGGTTCAGCCTTGGCTGCTGAGAGTGTCTTGAGTGCCATACATTCAGTACTAGGACACACAACACATCCTTTACTCATTTAAACATTGGTTCAGAGGAGATTGTGCTTTACTGTTGTTTGGCATAGTGAAAGTAAGAACATTTAGCTGTACTTAAGAAGTACACAAAAACTGACTTCTTGTACACAAAAAGCTGGTGATCTTTAAACTTGACAATATTGAATTTAATCAGCACATTGAATTAGAGTGCAAACACTACAGTGGGCAAACTGGCTTAATGTTATTGAAAAAGGTGATAAGAACTCAAGAGTAAACAACGACTTCTTGCCACTGAATACGTGGAAATATTATCAGAAGTGGCCGTTTGCACAGACAGTTTTTGGGCAGGAGTAACCGAGTGCATGATTACCTCACTAAGTGTAAGTTAACTTTTTTAAGATGACCGAATATACAGTAAACCACTTACCTTAGTGTGTTAGCTGCTGGCTGGATCTGCTGTCCACTGAGGCATTACAAGTCGGCTACTGCGAAGGGTGCTGGGTCCTCCACAAAATAAACATTAACATAAATATTTGCACTTACTCTTTTATAGTGGATGTGGAAAGTATTCACATCACTTCACTTTTTCCACATTTTATGTTACAGCCTTATTTCAAGATGGAGTAAATTCATTTTTCCATCAAAATTCTACTCACAACACCCCATAATATGCAAAAAATTATTTTTTTTTCTTTATTTAAAAAAATAAAGAAATGTGTACATAAATATTCACACCATTTACGGATTCACCTTTGGCAGCAATTACACCCTCACATCTTCTTGAATATGATGCCACAAGCTTTCAGATCTCCAGAGATGTTCAATCGGATTCAGATCTGGGCTTGGGCTGGGCCACTCAAGGACATTCAGAGTTGTCCTGAATCCACTCTTTTGATATCTTGACTATAGGCTTAGGGTTATTGTTCTGCTGAAAGATGAACCATTGCCCCAGTCTGAGGTCAAGAGCGCTCTGGAGCAGGTTTTCATCCAGGATATCTCTGTACATTGCTGCATTCATCTTTCCCTCAATCCTAAAAACATCCCCACAGTATGATGCTGCCACCACAGAATGCTGGAGCTCTGACAGAGTGACCATCGGGTTCTTGAACACCTCCCTAAGGCCTTTCTCCCTCGATCGCGTAGTTAGATGGGCAGCCAGCTCTTGAGAGTCCTGGTGGATCTGAATTTCTTCCATTTATGGATGATGGAGGCCACTGTGTTCATTGGGACCCTCAAAGCAGCATAAATGTTTCTGTACCCTTCACCAGATTTGTGCCTCAAGACAATCCCGTCCCGGAGGTCTACAGCCAATTCCTTTGACTTCTTGCTTGGTTTGTGCTTTGACGTACTGTCAGCTGTGCGACCTTATATGTAGACAGGTGTGTGCCATCCAAAATATGTCCATTCAGTTGAATTTACCACAGATGGACTCCAATTGTGATTTCTTATTTTTTATTATTATTAATAATACATTTGCAAACATCTAAAAGAAAAAATGTTTTTCCCATTGTCACTATGGGGTATTGTGTGTAGAATTTTGAGGGAAAAAATTAATCCATTTTAGAATAAGGCTGTAACAAAATGTGTAAAAAGTTAAGTACTACTTTCTGTATGCACTGTATTTTAGTTTAAATCTGAGTGTAATTACAGGGTCCTGGGGAACACTAAGGCTGCTGGTTGTTGGGAATTTCAGTTCATTAATAACCAATGGGCTACGTAATGCAGGTAGCTCAATGACATCTGAATTAGGATAACGATAATTAGACCTGGGTTTGAGTCACAATCGCACTTCTCATCTGCATAGTCCCAGTTCACCCAGCTGTAAATGGGGACCAGGTTTAGCTGAAGAAGTTGTCTGTTTTGGATTGGCGTCCCATCTGGAGGGAGTGATCCTCTCATCCGCTTCACACCATGGTATCGGGAAATAGGCACAGGTACCAGTGGACCTTGGAGCCTATGGAGCATTTCTGTGGATTCTGTGTGACGTGAGGAGTCCCAAATTGTTTGTGATCTCTGAACTAAATATTCTTCTCCAGAACTTTGTGATAAAGGGACAATGCCAGAATGAGTGTCGGGAGTGGTTACAACACAAGCAATTAAGGTTTAAAAAAAAAAATGAATAGTTGTGCCAGCGCAATCCTTTCATACATCATCCAAAACCTGATTCCATTGTATTGCATAACAATATAAAACATTTACTGGATCATTATTTAGGGCTGTTGGGGGCAAAGATCACCTTATCACAGGACTAACAAGAGCAATCGGAGATTTCTGATGTCCGCCAATCCAGATCCATATCCAGAAGAAAATTTGGCTGTGTGCAGGTGTGTCAAATTTTAAAAACTCAGACAAGGAGAAAGTCAAGGAGACAAGTTTCTTGTAAACATTTGCATGTTAAGGCAATTGGGACCATTGGCGGTTCCAGGTGGTTTTACTTGGTGGTGTTAGATGATTACTCAGTGGGGACATACCAGAAATACTTTCTGAGATCAAAAAAATGCGACCAATAGCCAACAAATTGCATCCGTTTAGGACAAACTATCTTGCGGCTCTACTTCAGTCCTGCTCAACATCGTTATTGATGAAAAGCTGATTAAAGTTGTTCGACTATCTGCAAACAGAGTATCCCAAAAAGTATTTTTGAGACAGCATTTACATATTAATAATATGCAGCAGATAGTAAACTGGATTTCCATTACTTTTTAACTATGCTAGATATTATCACTGCATGCCAGTGTTGCGGCTGTTCTGTGTTGTGATTCCTCCCATTCGCTCCCCTCGAGACGTGAACTCGCGATCTCTGGCATGGGAGGCGGAGGCTCTGTTCAGTTTGGCTAAAACCCGAGCTCTGGCCTTAGTGACCAGAGTATCCTTTGGCTGTCGAGAGAGTAAAAGAAGCCCTGACACGTGCACGACTTTGATCCGTGCACTTGCACGCACCCTGCTATGCAGGAGAATACACTAGTCTCAAACTCATAAACTGCATGGCTTCGCGCAAGTGCATAAAGAAAATTTTTAAATGTTCAAAATTTCCATCACGCATTAATTACGTGAACATTGCGCAAACAATTCAAAAACACTGAATGATTGCGTCAATGGACTGGTATGGTAAATGGACTGCATTTATATAGCGCTTTTCCATCTGCATCTTCCACTCAAAGTGCTTTAAAATAATGCCTCACATTCACCCGGATATCAGGGTGCTGCCATACAAGGTACTCAGTCACTACACACTGGGAGCAACTAGGGGATTAAGGACCTTGCCCAAAGGCCCTTAGTGATTTTCCAGTCAAGATGGGATTTGAACCGAGGATCCTGTGGTCTGAAGTCCAGAGGATCAAAGACTTAAAGTGAAACTTGATCCCGGATCCAGATCGCCTGCATTTAATGGAGTCTGTCATGGCCTAATATCTGTGGTGAAAATTTCATCAAAATCTCTGCAGTAGTTTTGACGTAATCCTGCTAGCAGACAGACAAATAAACGCAGATGATTTTCTTACATCCGCCAAAAATAAAACCCCAGACACAGTCATCACCTTTATTAAAAGCGGTCAATCGTAGTATTAATAGTTACAGTTTATCTGTATACTATATTTGTAAACCGTTACATGAACCAACGGCTCACCTGTGTTGCTTTGTAAGCATTACACAAAACAAATGCACAAATGATAAATAAAAAAATAAAACCTTAAACACGGCGATCATCTTTATTAAAGGCACTAAATTGCAATATAAATAGTCATAGTTTATCTGTATATTTTAAACCATTACAAAAACTAATGGCTCACTTTAGTGTTTAAAAAATACAAATGTTAAAGACGTCACGTACTGTTTTGACTGAACGTGTACATATACAGATAATAAACTAAACATTGATGTGAATTACTCATACATTAATAGGTATATAGAAAGTGAATCAACCACAATCATATCCACTAACAAATTGAAACTATCCCCACAGATATTTATTAATAAAAAGAAATGAGATGATTGTGTTATTGATTTTGTTGCACAAAAACTTTTCTTTAAGATAAGTGATTTACTCACCTGCAAGTGGTGGTTTATATCATCACTTAAATATGACTCAAAGCTTGTTTATTCTGTCTTTACACAGCAAATGAAGATTTGGTTGTCTTTACAAAGCTAATAAGTTATTTTATTATGAACCAAAAGTATTGTAAATCCATGCATTGTTATTAGCAGCGGTGGGACAAAGTCATCAAGTCACTTTCAAGTCATGAATCTGCAAGTCCCAAGTCAAGTCTCAAGTCAGCTTACAAACAATTGGTGTTCATCATGACTTGAGACTTGACTTGGGACTTGCAGATTCATGACTTGAAAGTGACTTGATGACTTCGTCCCACCTCTGGTTGTAAGTGTTCATCATTCACGAAATAATGTTTTCATTTTCTGCTTCTTATAATGGCAGCAGACCAAGCACCTCATCCCACATTTCCCTATGCTGAGCCAAGTCCAACCCCAAGGCATTCCCAAGCCAGCTGGGATATACACTCAACAAAAATATAAATGCAACACTTTTGTTTTTGCTCCCATTTTGTATGAGATGAACCCAAAGATCTAAAACTTTTTCCACATACACAATACCACCATTTCCCTCAAATATTGTTCACAAACCAGTCTAAATCTGTGATAGTGAGCACTTCTCCTTTGCTGAGATAATCCATCCCACCTCACAGGTGTGCCATATCAAGATGCTGATTAGACACCATGATTAGTGCACAGGTGTGCCTTAGACTGTCCACAATAAAAGGCCACTATCACACAGCACAATGCCACAGATGTCGCAAGATTTGAGGGAGCGTGCAATTGGCATGCTGACAGCAGGAATGTCAACCAGAGCTGTTGCTCGTGTATTGAATGTTCATTTCTCTACCATAAGCTGTCTCCAAAGGCGTTTCAGAGAATTTGGCAGTACATCCAACCAGCCTCACAACCGCAGACCACGTGTAACCACACCAGCCCAGGACCTCCACATCCAGCATGTTCACCTCCAAGATCATCTGAGACCAGCCACTCGGACAGCTGCTGAAACAATCGGTTTGCATAACCAAAGAATTTCTGCACAAACTGTCAGAAACCGTCTCAGGGAAGCTCATCTGCATGCTCGTCGTCCTCATTGGGGTCTCGACCTGACTCCAGTTTGTCATCGTAGCCGACTTGAGTGGGCAAATGCTCACATTCGCTGGCGTTTGGCACGTTGGAGAGGTGTTCTCTTCACGGATGAATCCCGGTTCACACTGTCCAGGGCAGATGGCAGACAGCGTGTGTGGCGTTGTGTGGGTGAGCGGTTTTCTGATGTCAATGTTGTGGATCGAGTGGCCCATGGTGGCGGTGGGGTTATGGTATGGGCAGGCATCTGTTATGGACAAAGAACACAGGTGCATTTTATTGATGGCATTTTGAACGCACAGAGATACTGTGACGAGATCCTGAGGCCCATTGTTGTGCCATACATCCAAGAACATCACCTCATGTTGCAGCAGGATAATGCACGGCCCCATGTTGCAAGGATCTGTACACAATTCTTGGAAGCTGAAAATGTCCGACTTCTTGCATGGCCAGCATACTCACCGGACATGTCACCCATTGAGCATGTTTGGGATGCTCTGGACCGGCGTATACGACAGCGTGTACCAGTTCCTGCCAATATCCAGCAACTTCACACAGCCATTGAAGAGGAGTGGACCAACATTCCACAGGCCACAATTGACAACCTGATCAACTCTATGTGAAGGAGATGTGTTGCACTGTATGAGGCAAATGGTGGTCACACCAGATACTGACTGGTATCCCCCCCCCAATAAAACAAAACTGCACCCCTGTGAGGTGGGATGGATTATCTCAGCAAAGGAGAAGTGCTCACTATCACAGATTTAGAGTGGTTTGTGAACAATATTTGAGGGAAATGGTGATATTGTGTATGTGGAAAAAGTTTTAGATCTTTGAGTTCATCTCATACAAAATGGGAGCAAAACCAAAACTGTTGCGTTTATATTTTTGTTGAGTGTGTATATATATATATAATATATATATATCAGAAAATCACGTATGATTTTTGAATAATTAATTTGCCTTTTATTGCAAGAAATAAGTATTTGATTTTGATCACCTACCAACCAGCAAGAATTCTGCCTCTCACAGACCTGTTAGTTTTTCTTTAAGAAGCCCTCCTATTATGCACTCTATCTGTATTAATTGCACCTGTTTGAACTTGTTACCTGTATAAAAGACACCTGTCCACAAACTCAATCAATCACACTCCAACCTATCCACCATGGCCAAGACCAAGGACACCAGGGAAAAAACTGTAGATCTGCACAATAGAGGTGGGCAATACTGGGAATTTTGGTATTGATCCAAGTAAATACAGGCCCAGTATCACCGATATCGATACCAATACTTTTTCATATTTAAGCTTCATAGAGCCAAAGGATCCAAAAGACCTAGGATAGAATTTCGCCAAACATTGTACGTGACAACAAAATATTATCACAATCAACATTTTTGTTTAAAAAATATCACTCAACACAACTTAAAATCTCCTGAAGTAGAGAGCTGACAAACCACAATACAAGGGTGCGCTGCTCCGTGTTGTGTGACACAGCGCAGCGCTGCTCTTACAGACAGAGTAGACTTTGATGAATCTGCATGCGCAGCAGTCAGTGCGTGCGGGAGAGAAAAAAGATTATCGATCTTTTTACATGAGGATCGTTCAATATCAATACCAGCGTTGGTATCAATATTATCGATATTAGGATCGATCCGCCCACCTCTACTGCACAAGGCTGGGATGGGCTACAGGACAACAGGCAAGCAGCTTGGTGAGAAGGCAACAACTGTTGGTGTAGAAAATGGAAGAAACACAAGATGACTGTCAATCTTCCTCGGTCTGGGGCTCCATGCAAGAACCTGCCTCGTAGGGTAAGGATGATTCTGAGAAAGCCCAGAATATCACGGGAGGACCTGGTCAATGACCTGAAGAGAGCTGGGACCAGTTGCAAAGATTACATTAGTAACACACTACGCCATCATGGTTTAAAATCGTGCAGGACACGCAAGGTCCCCCTGCTCAAGCCAGCACATATTCAGGCCTGTTTGAAGTTCACCAGTGACCATATGGATGATGCAGAGGAGGCATGGGAGAAGGTCATGTGGTCAGATGAGTCCAAAATAGAGCTTTTTGGTATCAGCGCCACTCACCATGTTTGGAGGATGAGAACAACCCCAAGAACACTGTCCCAACTGAAACGTGGGTGGAAACATCATTTTTGGGGGTGCTTTTCTTCAAAGGGGACAGGATGACTACACCATATTAAAGGGAGGATGAATGGGGTCATGTATCGCAGGATTTTGGAAAACAACCTCCTTCCCTTTGAAGATGGGTCATGGCTGGGTCTTCCAGCATGACAGTGACCCCAAACACACAGCCAGGGCAACTAAGGAGGGGCTCCGTAAGAAGCACTTCAAGGTCCTGGAGTGGCCTGGCCAGTCTCCAGGCCTGAACTCAATAGAAAATCTTTGGGGGGAGCTGAAACTCAAAACCTTAAAGATCTGGAGAAGATCTGTATGGAGGAGTGGAACAAAATTGCCGCTGCAGTGTGCAAACTTAGTCAACAATGACAGGAAATGTCTGACCTCTAACTGCAAACAAAGGTTTCTGTACCAAATATTAAGGTCTGTTTTTCTATTGTATCAAATACTTATTTCATGCAATAAAATGCAAATTAATTATTTCAAGATCATACAATGTGATTTGCCGTATTTTTATTTTATTAGATTCTGTCTCTCACAGTTGAAGTGTTCCTATGATAAAAATTACAGACCTCTCCATTCTTTGTAGGTGGGAAAACTTGCAAATCAACAGTGGATCAAATACTTATTTGCGCGTGTGTGTGTGTATATATATATATTATATACGAGTATATACACACACACACACACAAATTGAAAGACCAAGCATTCAACACAGTCAAAACTATTCTATTTATTAATCCTTTTAGCCCAACCAATAATTTGCATCACTTTTTACCAAAACTGGAGCAACTTTAACTTATGACCCATGTGCAAAGACCTTTGTCACTATTCTTGCTGCTTTTACCCCATAAATTCGTAACATTCAGTCACAGATTGTCCAAACTGTACCTTTTTGGAATCGTTATAATCAGACAAATAATGTGGTGTAGTTTTCAGTATGATTGGCGCATCTTTAATTGTGACCCCTGTGTAAAAATTCTTTAATTGCCCCATCTGGCTGAAAATTCAAGTGGCTAATCTTTTTTTTTTTTTTCCAAAAGAGGAACATCTAAGGAGTATTTGTGCCAGATTTGTTTTTTGTATCAGCATTTGCAGGATTCCGCTCTAAATATTCTCTTATGGTGGTTTAAACACCGCGTTCCTCTGATCTAGCCGCCGCTATGCTCCGCCCTCTGTGCTGCTGAAACGCCCCGGAAGTTAAAGTTTGCACTTCCGTGGTTGCGTTTACTTTAAAGTTGTGTTGTAGTGTAGAGTTCAGTGGTCGAGGTGCGTGCTTTTAAAACTCGGACATCAGGAATCGTTTACAAAAACGACATCCACACTTTAAACTGGCAGTGGGCTTTAAGAAGGAGTAATTAGCATTGCTAAGTGTTTATCCGCCGATAGTTTTTTAAATGGTAAACGAGGGTTGCGCACGTGGTGGGTCACGTGGTGCAGTTTTTAGTTGGTCGTCATGGTAACTTCGCGTGTCGGACGCGTGCTGTCACACCCTGTGTCCACGTGCCACATCAGAAGGCCGTGGAACAGATCAGAATCCACAGCGCGGGACGTGGATGCCATCAGCGCCTTCCTGCGGCTCTGCGTGGACAGACACTTCATTCCACGCGCTCACGCGAACAGCGGCTGGGGTCGCGGAGGGACGAACTGCGGCGGCTTTGGACCTCTGGGCGCCGAGCTGAGAAGGAACCTGCTGGATCAGTGGTGGCGCGCTGTGACCGGCTCCACTGCTCAGGTTTTTGGGATCAACTCTCTGATTAGTAGTAAGGACACGCCCACGAACGTGAGGCTTGTTGAATCTGAAGTTGTGAACCAGCTTCTTGACCAGCAAGAGCTCAGCAAAGACCAGCTCATCCAGAAGGTGCGTGCGCTCCTTCAGAGCTCGGCTTCTTTGAGGACAAGTTTTCTGCAAGGTAGAGATCATCTGCACGTCACTGCAAGGTCACAGTTCATCATGTGTGGTGAAGAATCAGAGGCACTAGAGAGCTAAAGTAGCCTCTTTCACTTGAATGTCAAACATCAAACCCTGTTTCCTAAGAGAACGTCATCAAGATCCATTCATCACTTTTACTCATATTCTATTGAACAAAGTTGTTAGTCGGTCGTGCAGAGCCAACACACTAAAAAAAAACGTTCTTTGTGTTCTACATATTTTTTTGGTGAAACATTTTTACACTTAAAATATTGAATAAATTAAAAAGCTGTGAAATCATTTAAATCTATTTGATCTTGGTAAACCTAAGTATATTAGGCCTTTCTGAATATTCTGAATGAAGTTTACCAAACAAATTAAGTATATTTCAAACAATATCATTTGTTAAGCAAATGCCAATTTATTTCAATGAAATAAACTCAAATAATAAATGTAAAGTTAAGATAAAATTGACTTAAATTTTTAGGCATTTCATTTGGCATATCCAACTCAAACAATCAATTGGATGTGTTTCAGAGATTTTATTAAGTCAGTATAGCTGTTTCTTACTGTGATATATACAAAGTCACTGC
>NC_047117.1:59069539-59077039 GCF_902500255.1 Thalassophryne amazonica
ACAGACTGAAGTGGTGGAGGAAGGTGAGTACTTAAGGCCGCCTTTAATTTAACCTAATAAATGTTGTATTAAAGCCATTACAAGGTTTCCAGAACAAAATTTTGCATCTCCACAAGTCAGGGTCCTCCTTTGCGGTGTCCAAATGTACAGTACAAAAATATTGTATGTTTGAGACCCTATAGATGTTACATCAGTACAGATGGACTTAAACTTTTGTTCTATAAGTCCTTCAGAATTTTGAGACCACAGTGGAATTAAACGTGTAAACAAAGGATTATTTTTTGACTGTTTTAAATGCTTTGTCCTCAAAGTAAAATGAAAACAAGGTCAGCATCAACCATTGTAAGTTCTTTGACTGATTTTGCCACATAATTTGACCATTAAGCATAACAGTGAAAACTATAACTTTTTAAAATCCTTTTAACTCTGCTAATAATTTTACATCATTTGAATTGGGCTTGAATTTTCTTAGCATTTATTTATTTATTTTTTGCTGTTTTTACCTGATAAGTAAATCACTTTAAGCTGTAGATGTTACAAACCGGGCAGCATGGTGGCTTAGTGGTTAGCACTGTTGCCTCACAGCTAGAAGGTCATGGGTTCAATTCCCGCCTGTGGCCTTTCTGTGTGGAGTTTGCATGTTCTCCCTGTGTTTGCGTGGGTTTCCTCTGGGTGCTCTGGTTTCCCCTCATATCCAAAGACATGCGGGTTAGGTGGATTGGAATCTTTAAATTGTCTGTAGGTGTGTCTGTGGGTGTGTATGGGTTTGTTTGTCTGTTTGTGGCCCTGTGACAGACTGGCGTCCTGTCCTGGGTGTACCCTGGCTGCCACTCTGAGAAGGATAACATTTTTTGAAGTAGGCCATGGTATACTGATATAATTTCCAAGTCAGGGGAAGAAATTTTAACACCAAGTGTTGTCTCATTCAAGGCTAGTGACTGTTTAATCTAGCCTCAATCTAGCATACTGGTGTAGCATCACCTACAGCAACATCACCATCATCTAACAGGAGATGATGGTCTAGTGGTTAAGCGTTGAGGTTGAGACAAGAAGATCCTCTGTTCAAATCCCACACTGACCGGAAAATCACTAAGGGCCCTTGGGCAAGGTCCTTAATCCCCTAGTTGCTCCCGGTGTGTAGTGACCGAGTACCTTGTATGGCAGCACCCTGACATCAGGGTGAATGTGACGCATTATTGTAAAGCACTTTGAGTGTCTGATGCAGATAGAAAAGCGCTATATAAATGCAGTCCATTTACCATTTATCAAAAATGAGAATTGCTAAAACATGACAGAGAATTCTACATAAATGAAATTCTGTCGGGTGTTATCTTCCGTTTGTTTATTGGTCAACATTTCCTTGTCCAGTTTTCACTGTCGCCATCACACTTCAGCAGCAGTGATGTTCCAGAGCAGGAGCTTGAAGAGGTGGTATCTCGCGGTGTGAGGATCTACTACAGTTTTCCCTGGGGAGACGAAACCCTGGAAACACTGTGGAGCCGAGGAGACACAGAGCTACTGAAGACACACAAAGGAGACCGAGACATATTACAGGTTACCGTCTACATGTGGAGATTGTATCTGTTGCAATGCTGTTACTGCATGCATACAAAACTTGCTGTAGCTTTCCCAAGGAGTATGTTGAAGTACCACATGTTACCTCATGTTTTTGTCCAAGACTTAATCTGGTTAGGCTTCCACAGTAGACTGTTTTGCATGAGTCTGCATGCAACCTGGCTGAAGAAGTTGCAAATATGGACATCACAACTGATGCAAATAGAATATGGGAGTTCTTTCACATGAGACCTTAAGATCTTCCATTTGTACTGCCAACATACACAGGAGAAAATGCTTCATTTCATAAGGCACTCTGGATATCATCCAGAGGAGTCATAAGTACACAGCATGGTGGCCTGTATAGGGAGCTAAGAAAGTCTGTAGTGATCGCACCGGGGGTGGATGAGACGTTTGTTAGAGCAGTTAACACACACGGCTGGGTTCGAGTGACCCTTGGTCTGCTTACATAGGAATTGAAGCATTGCCTTCCTCCTAAACACGGTCCTGACAGATGAATCTGCTGTACTGTCCTACTGGGCAGGTTACTTTGAGGAGTTGTATAAGACTGAACATCCCATCAGGATGTTGGACATCTCTAGTGTCAGAGTTTTTGGTGGCTGATCCAGGTGAGGCTTGTACAGCTGTAGGCATCTGTGGTATTGAGCTTGTGATTGTCGTGCACCAAGATGGGCTTTCATTGACCTCCTGTAGTCAGTCATCAGAATGTATCTGTGTATGGTGAGAAGTGTCCAACTTGAGACATTCATTTCTCTGGGAGCTTGAGAGACATTTGGAAAGGTTGATGGTCATGTTCTTTGCAATTTTGACATTTCTGCAGGGCAACAAAGGTCCAAATCTTTAGGGTCCTGGTGGTTCCTTTCTTACTTTGTGGTTGAAATAGTTGGATGCTAACTCTCACCAAAGGTGATGACTGGATGTCTTTGGTACTACGTCTCTTCAGAAGGTCTTTGACTGTTTGGTTGGCTTTATGCAGTTGAGAGCATGGAAAAATGTTGAGAATTAAGCCAGGGCTTCTGGAACACAAATTTGGATCTCCACAAGTCTGATTCCTTCTTTGGAACCATCTTGAAAATATTCATACCACCATCAGAAACCGTAAGTCAGCCACAAAAATATAATAATCTTGTCTCCATACTGACTTTATATCATTGAGGAAAGGGCCTAAATTAACACCCAGGAATTAACAAATTTTTGTTCTAAAGGTCCACCAGAACCTCTGGATGACAGCAAGGAACTGATGAGAGTTTATGGAATCAGTTAGAAATGTGGCTGTGCTGCTCATATTGTCACAGCCCAACTATGTCTACATGATCTCTAAAAACAGTTTACCATTGAATTATAGAAGCTAGAGGTGCTGCTCTTTACTTTAAGACAACCCGATATAGAATTAAGACAATTTGATATGAAATCTGGTTCTGACTATACTGTTCAGTATGTGTCATGGAATGATAGTCTCCCCTACTTCATATCAGGGCATTTTGGTTCTGTCTTGAAGTTTTTAGAATGTTCAGAACCCCAGGGTCTTTGTGTTGCATCAGCGATGCTCACCTGAAACAGGTGTCCAGGATTTTTATTATAAAGTTGTAGCTTGGAACATGCTTTTCCAGCTCAGCCATTAGTCATTTATGTCCACAGTTTGATTGTCCAGAAGACCATGGAGGAACCACTATCTGGGGATAATGTGCAAAAGCTAAATGTTTTGTGGTAAATAAATTCCAAATAGTTCATGTTGTCTGCTGCTTTCCAGACCTAAAAAAACCCACATCATGGTCTTGTAACAAGTGGCGTGTTATTGTGGTCACTATACACAAGTGGAAGACAGCTGACATAAACAGCCACATTCTGATCATGATGTGTCATGTCCTGTTGGGTAGTGCCACATGATGTCGGCTTGAGATTGACTTGTGAAGTGTCGTCTTTAGCTCACGCACTTCTAAATATTAACTGAGCAACACTTGTTATCTACCTGTAGTGTCGAGATGGCCGAAAATCAATTCCTCACGTCATCTCTGTAACTGGCAACATGGACTGTGGTGTGATGGCTTATCTGTACAACTCATTCCAGCAGCTGAAGAGAGAAGATGGAAAGCAGAAGCTACAGCAGCGAAAGGTAAGTGGCCTTAACAAATAAACAATATTCTGGCCTGAATATTTCCACCCTTTTTCGTATTTGTGTGTCTAGCTGTGCGAGTTGGGTTTGCATCATGTAGTGTAGATCTTCAGAAGTGTTTGGTGATGCAAATGTCTTTGCAAGAGAATGAAGGTCCGAGTCTTTAGGGTCTTTGTGCTTCCTGTCGTACTTTATTGTTGTGAGACCTGTACAATAACTCATGACTTAAGATGATGACTGGATATTTTTGGTATAAAGTCTTGTGTGAAGATTTTTCTGTACCATTGGAATGACTTTGTGTCGAATAAGGGATTACTTGAGAAGGGTCAGTGAAGAAATATCACTTGCCTTTTGAGGGTGCATCAGCTATGACATTTTGGCCATGTGGCGCGTTTCTCTGGCTGTGGTAGATAGATGGTTGCTTTTGAAAGGTGGTAATTGATCAGTTGTCTGCATAAGTGTTCCCGGGGTGGTTCTGTGGTGTGGTGGATGCGTCGATCCACCGCACCAGCACGTTCACCTGGACTTGACTTGAGTTTGGTTTGATGCTGATTTTAGGTTGTGAAGCTGCATCCATTGCTGACCCCAGTCAAAGTGGCTTTGGACATCGGCAAGGGGGCCACTGTGGAGCTGAGACAGGTACGACAAACTTATTTTGGTATAATGACCAATCTGTGAAATGTGATTTCACAGATTGTCTAGATTTTACCATTGTAACAGAATCTGCCTAAATAATGGGTTTGATCAATGCTAACACTATTGTAAGTGAAATAATGGGTGTTTATTTATCTTTTAGGTCTGTGAAGGTCTTTTGCAAGAGTTCCTGGAGGCTAAGATCTTTGCGTGGCCCGGGTATCTAGAAACTACGCAAATATCAATGGAACAGCTGAATGCCAAGTAAATGGTGCCAAATGTTTTTTATAACTCCACTGTTATACTAAATACTGCTGGAATAGGCTCCAGCCCCACTGTAGCTCTTAATTGGAATAAGCAGGTATAGAAAACTATTGCAATGAATGTCATAAAAAGTGGAAAATCTGTTTTAAAGTCACAGTGGTTTTCACTATTCACTCCTTCATAGTGCTGTAGAAGGAAATGAGCACATCATGTTGCTGTGGACATATTGTGTGTCTGTCTCTCTGTGTTTCAGGTATGACGAGTTGGGAGTGCTTTTCACAGTGGTGATTAGCGAGAACACACTGCAGAGTGGCCTCCTTCAAGTCCGCAGCAGAGACACCACCATCAAAGAGACCATGCATATCTCGGAGATCAGGAACTTTCTCTCCAGATACATATGTGCAGCTGGGAATATTTAAGTGGACTTTTTGTACATCAGTTAAAAGCAGGGCATCTGGATAGTGTCATTTTGTGTCCCACTTGGGTGTAAAGCTGCCATCACAAGCCTTATCAGGAATATGTATGTTAGAGCATATTTTAATGCAAACTGATCTCTGCCTAAAGTATACCTCACAATGGGTTGATTTGGCCCGCTTTAAATTGTGGATGTACAATGTATTCGGGCGAATATTGTTGTTTACATTTTTGGATGGTGTAACCATAGAGAAAGGTAGAAATACTACAGCACCATTATTTATGTATGTATGTATGTATGTATTGCAAGTGTGCCACCATGGCGAGCCGTCCACCATCACCAAATTTGTATTGAAGTGTTGGCGTTCAATGTAAACCAATGCAAATCAGTCAGTCAGTCTGTAATGTAGCAGCACATGTTTATGTTGGAGAAATCATGAAAAAAAAATGATTGTAGGAACAAAATAGGGGTGTTTTCTTACCATGGTCAGCTTTGATATGGAGTCACTAAACGGCACTACACGCAGTATAAGCTCAACAGCATTCAGTGAGTAACAACAAATTAAAGCTCAAAGGTACATCCATGCATACAGTTTGAAAATCCATTTGTATGTACAACATTTTCTTAATTAGTGCATCTGTCTTGCATATTTGGAACAGAAGGTATTCTGTTTATTTATATCTGCCTCTTTGGAAAAAAATTTGCAAAGATTATTAAATAATATTTAGACTACATTTCATTCCTTAGTATTCCAACCTGTCTGCACCGTTTTGCTTTAGTAATATATATATATATATTTTCCCCTTTAAAAACAAAAAGTTTAGATACTCACTAGTGGAAACATGGTTTTTCACCATCTTTTTGTCAGTTAAAATCACAGTAACACAAACAGTTATACGGCATTTCCACAGCAGCACTGATGCGGCAGGTTGGGTGGCGAGTCTAAATGTCACGTACATGGCATCTGTGTGAGAGGTCAGGAAGCAGTAGACGATGCCAAGGTTTTACCCGCTATGTTAAATGCCACAGAACACACACGCCATGCTAACATCGACAGTCACCAGGACTGACATTGAGTGCCAGATAGTGTGGCATGTCTATGGTTGCCACTAATGTGCCACCCATGCATCTTCTGTGTGAGAGGGACTTAAGGATGACTTGCTGCAAGTTAGCTGGTGATGGCGTCCTTGGTATGACGTGATGAGTCGGCGCTCCTGCATATATATATATATATATATATATATATATATATATATATATGTATATATGTATGTGTGTGTATATATATGTGTGTGTATATATGTATGTATGTGTATATATATATGTGTGTGTATATATGTATGTATGTGTATGTATATATGTGTATGTATGTGTATGTATATGTGTATGTATGTGTATATATGTGTGTATATATATATGTATGTGTATATGTGTGTATATATATATGTATGTGTATATGTGTGTATATATATATGTGTATATATATATGTGTGTATGTGTATATATATGTGTATATATGTCAATCAATCAATCAATCAACTTTTTTCTTGTATAGCGCCAAATCACAACAAACAGTTGCCCCAAGGCGCTCCACATTGCAAGGCAAGGCCATACAATAATTATGAAACACAGTCTACGTCTAAAGCAACATAACCAAGGGATGGTCCAGGGTCACCCGATCCAGCCCTAACTATAAGCTTTAGCGAAAAGGGAAGTTTTAAGCCTAATCTTAAAAGTAGAGAGGGTATCTGTCTCCCTGATCTGAATTGGGAGCTGGTTCCACAGGAGAGGAGCCTGAAAGCTGAAGGCTCTGCCTCCCATTCTACTCTTACAAACCCTAGGAACTACAAGTAAGCCCGCAGTCTGAGAGCGAAGCGCTCTAATGGGGTAATATGGTACTATGAGGTCCCTAAGATAAGATGGGACCTGATTATTCAAAACCTTATAAGTAAGAAGAAGAATTTTAAATTCTATTCTAGCATTAACAGGAAGCCAATGAAGGGAGGCCAACACGGGTGAGATATGCTCTCTCCTGCTAGTCCCCGTCAGTACTCTAGCTGCAGCATTCTGAACCAACTGAAGGCTTTTTAGGGAACTTTTAGGACAACCTGATAATAATGAATTACAATAGTCCAGCCTAGAGGAAATAAATGCATGAATTAGTTTTTCAGCATCACTCTGAGACAAGACCTTTCTGATTTTAGAGATATTGCGTAAATGCAAAAAGGCAGTCCTACATATTTGTTTAATATGCGCTTTGAATGACATATCCTGATCAAAATAACTCCAAGATTTCTCACAGTATTACTAGAGATCAGGGAAATGCCATCCAGAGTAACGATCTGGTTAGACACCATGCTTCTAAGATTTGTGGGGCCAAGTACAATAACTTCAGTTTTATCTGAGTTTAAAAGCAGGAAATTAGAGGTCATCCATGTCTTTATGTCTGTAAGACAATCCTGCAGTTTAGCTAATTGGTGCGTATCCTCTGGCTTCATGG